>NC_041390.1:424648344-424714623 GCF_002162155.2 Triticum dicoccoides | reverse complement strand
AGTGTTGGTCCAACTGAGCGATGTCCGAGGCTACCAGGGGCAACTCTGGGCTGGCTTACCCGACGTCTTGCTCATCCGGTGTGCCCTGAGAACGAGATATGTGCAGCTCCTATCGGGATTTGTCGGCACATCTGGGTGGCTTTGCTGGTCTTGTTTTACCATTGTCGAAATGTCTTGTAACCGGGATTCCGAGTCTGATCGGGACTTCCCGCTAGAAGGAATATCCTTCGTTGACCGTGAGAGCTTGTCATGGGCTAAGTTGGGACACCCCTGCAGGGATTTGAACTTTCGAAAGCTGTGCCCGCGGTTATGGGAAGATGGGAATTTGTTAATGTCCAGTTGTAGAAAACTTAAAGTTGATCTTAATTAAAATACATCAACCGTGTGTGCAACCATGATGGTCTCTTCTCGGCGGAATCCGGGAAGTGAACACGGTGTTGGAGTTATGTTTGACGTAGCTTGTTCTAGGATCACTTCTTGATCATAGTTGTTCGACCGTGCTTTTGCCTTCTCTTCTCGCTCTCTTTTGCGAATAGGCTAGCCACCATTTATGCTAGTCGCTTGCTGCAGCTTCACCTCATACCTTTACCTACCCATAAGCTTAAATAGTCTTGATCGCGAGGGTGTGAGATTGCTGAGTCCCCGTGACTCACAAATACTTCCAAAACCAGTTTGCAGGTGCCGATGATACCGTGCAGGTGTCGCAACCAAGCTCAAGGAGGAGCTCGATGAAGATCTTGTCCTTTATGTTGTTTTTGTTCTAGTCGATTAGTAGTGGAGCCCAGTTGGGGTCGATCGAGGATCTATGTAACATTTGGGGTAGTCTTCTTTTATTTTGGCTCCGTAGTCGGGCCTTGATTGTATTTGAATGATGTAATGCTTTAATCATGTAATTGTGTGAAGTGGCGATTGTAAGCCAACTATGTATCTCTTTCCCTTATGTATTACATGGGTTGTGTGAAGATTACCTCACTTGCGGCATTGCTTTCAATGCGGTTATGCCTCTAAGTCGTGCTTCGTCACGTGGGAGATATAGCCGCATCGAGGGTGTTACAGAATTTGAAGAATAAACACCCTTGAAGATTTTGTAGTTAACATTTGAATCAAAGAGGGCAGTAAAAGTAACTTTTAATTACCCTGGACGAAGTACACGACAAACTGGGAGGTGTAGATGTGAAGTTCGTCAGTTCAGATCTTCCACGCCCTAACTTGGCAGAAGAAGACAGCTACGGCGGCGGCGGAGTGAAGAAATCCGCAGCCGGCGCGAGTACGATGGCGACGAAGTCGAGGCAGTGAAGCTCTTCCTCACCGGCGACGATGAAGTAGCGGCGGCACTACGGTTTGAGAAGCTCGAGCTGGAGTGAGAACGAGCGGAGTAAAAGTGAAGTGAGGAAGGGAAGGGGTATTTATAGCCACGGTAAGAAAATTGTTCGCCCGAAGAAATTGGACGAACGTGCCTGTGACCCTTCTCATTCGCTTGACATGTGTCACCCATGTACTGAGAAGTGGAGATCGTGTGAGATCATGGGTGAATGGATAAGTGTTGTCGTGGGATGTGGAACGGTTTGAGCGGCAAAGCCGAAAATTTAGATAGGATAAGTTAAAAGTCCCGTTCACAAATTCTTCAGCTGACAAGGACATAGTGAAGATTTTGAATGAGTTTCAAATAGAACGCACATGAAGAATTTGTGAATAGATTGGGTTGAGTATAACATAGAGGGGGAAGGGTCCGATCACATTCACTTAGCAGAAAAGGCAATATGAAGAAATAGCTATAAGTGAATGCTGTAGAGGACATAATATACATAAACACTATTCTGATCACGGGATCAGAATAATATTCTAATCACAACCTGAACTGCTTGAGTAACGTGCATTACCTTCCCCGAGTACTATGTTGAACTTCAGCTAAAAGGTGTCCAAATGGGGCTTGCGATATACCGTTGGAAAGCTATGGACACCAGTATCAAGACCCAAGTTAAATTTTTGGCAAAATGTAAGCGGTTTAAGAGCAGTTTTGAAAACCGTTTTTTCTTCATATAAAAAATGTGAATCGTATTTTCGACTGCATTTCTAAACCGTTTATCAGAATGAGGTAAATAATATGGCGTTTGAAAGCTTCTGCAAAACCGCTCCTTCCGCATGTTGAAAGTTTTCTCTAATTCCCTATGGATAAAGAGTAATTTGGAAAATCGTAGAATTTCGCAAACCGAACAGCCGAGCTCGTATTTTCAATGTAATTTCTAAACGGCTAATCAACTTGAGGCAAATGATATGGCATTGGAAAGCTTATGAAAATGCACAACTTTTTCATGTTAAAAGTGTTTTCTAATTTTAAACGGTTTAAAAGTAATTTAGAAAAAGATACAAGTTCCACCGAGTTCGTATTTTCAAGCTAATTTTTAAACTGTACATCCGAATGCAGCAAATGATATGTCGTTGGAAAGCTTGAGGAAATGTGAAACTTTTTTGTATATATTGTTTCTCCCAATTCCTTACGGTTTTAAGTCAATTTTGAAAATGGCTAAAAACGTATTTTTGCTGTAATTTCTTCAAACTTTATCGGAATGGGGCAAATAATATACCGCTGAAAAGCTACGGAAAATGCAAAACTTTTACATGTTGATGGTTTTCTCTGATTCCTTGTCGTTTTTAAGTAATTTCAAAAACAGCGAGATCAAGCATTCTGCCTTTATCGCGAAACGAATTCTTCGAAAATGCACCACGTGAAGAACTTGAACTTCTCGGCATGTCTACGTGAACTTCACTCTATTTTTCACGTGTTTTTTTTGCTCGTAGCTCTCCATCCACTGCTCGTAGCTCTCCATCCATTCACCGGAATTGAGGAGATGATATACCGATGGAAAGCTGCAATAAACAAGCAACTTATCCTTGTTGATCATTTTTTCATACTCGTGACGATTTTAAAAGTTTTTCATCTGAAATTCATTCAGCGTAGTAGTTGAACTTCCTACTGTTTTCAGTTGAACTTCTGTGACGTATTTTCATTTGTAATTTTCTCATCCATTCGTTAGTGTTACACAAATGATATTCTTTTTGTACAAACCACTCTCACAATAATTTTTTTAACTTTCTCCGATGGAGGACTTGAACTTATAACAATAAAACTTTTAGTCTTTGTTTTCTTTATTTTTTAATACAAAATGCACACTATGTAGTACGTGAACTTCTAGCAGTTATCAATCTGAACTTCTCTCGGTTACATGAAAATATTCGAGTTTTTTATGAATATTAATCTGAATTTCTTAATCCTTTTTTATGAAATTTTAAACCGCTATATTATTAAAAGTTTAACTTCTTGTTATTTAATTCTTGGACTTCTTTTTTCCATTCTTTAGTAACGAGGAAAATCTAAGTTTTCTATAATCATCGAACTTCTCCATCTTTTTAATATGGACTTCCTGGTTTTATTTCTTAATCTTATTTATGAAATTTTGAAGCGCTCTATTATTAAAAGTTGAACTTCTTGTTATTTAATTTTTGAACTTCTTGTTTCCATTCTTTAATAACGAGGAAAATCTGAGTTTTCTATAATCATCGAACTTCTCCATCTTTTTAGTATGGACTTCTTGGTTTTATTTCTTAATTTTTTACGAAATTTTGAAGCGCTCTATTATTAAAAGTTGAACTTCTTTGTTATTTATTTTTTGAACTTATTGTTTCCATTCTCTAATAACAAGGAAAACCTTGACTTTTTATTCGATTTTCTCATATTAAACACACACCATGTAGTACATGAACTTTTTCCATTTTTATAATTTGAATTGTTTATTTTTCGTTTTTGAAATCAAATTGCTATCAAATAACTGAACTTCTTTGTGGATTGAGAGAATTATTTTAAAGCACAAAAAACAATTTCTTTTTTGTGTTTTCGAACATGGAAATACGTGGTGAACCTCTCTCTCAAGAATTTTTGAACTTCCGACAGAAGAGCACTTGAACTTCGAGTAACAAAAAAATTTAAACTTCGATTTTTACTCTTTTTCTCGTATGAAACACACACCATGCAGTACGTGAACTTCAGGCTGTTATCACTTTGAACTTCTGTCTATTCCACTTTAGTAACAGAAAAAAATCTGAGTTTTTTACAGACATCGAACCGCTCTAATTTTTTTTATTTGAACTTCTTTGTGTGTTTTCTAGAAATTTGAAAATTGTAGTTTTGTTAGAAACATCGAACTTCTTCGTTATTTCAAATAGAACTTATTGGTCTTGTTTTTTAGTAACCGGAAAAAAGTGAGTTTACAAATAAATAGCAAACAGCTCTGCTTTTAAAAATTGAACTTCTTGGTTTTATTATTTAGTAACGAGAAAAAACTGAGTATTTAATATGCATTGAATTATTCCGTTTTTTAAAATTGAACTTCATGGTTTTAATCTTTAGTATCGGGAAAAATCTATGATTTTTATAAACATCAAACAACTTCATTTTTTATAATTAGGACTTCTTGGTGTTATTCATTAGTATAGAGAAAAGTCCTAGTTATGTAATAAACATCGAACCTCTCACTTATTTAAATTTGAACTTCCAGATCTTAAAAAATACAGGGGCACATTCATGTTTACAAACCTTTTAAACTACTCATTTTTTCATTTGACTTTCTTGGTTTTGAATATAATTATTAAACTTCTATGCTATTTAAATTGGAACTTCTCCAATATTTTACTAAAATGTAGAAACACCATTTTTATTAACTTTTTGAACTGCTCCATTTTTTATTTTTGAACTTCTTGGTTTATTCTATGGTACCAGGGAAAGTTATAGGTTTCTAATAAACATTGACGCAACGTATCTTTTAAATTTGAACGTCAAGGTGTGTTTTAGAAATGGTTGAACTTAAAAAACAAAATTATGTTTTTTCCCACCTTTCTATGAACTTACTATGTTATATCTTGTGAAGTTTTGTTTTTGTCTCACGACATTTTAGGCATTTTTTTGCTGTTAGTAAAAATGGCCTTCGCGGTCCTGTTTTTACAATGATGATTTTCTTCAGTATGTGGTACACGTGAACTTATCAATTTCGGAAACATGAACTTCTCATGCTATTGAAATTCAAGAAAATTACACACAAAAATACACAACACTTCGTGTGCCACATGCATTTATACAAATATTAATGCTCACATCTGAAAGAGCATAAAGTTCACACATAGAGTTCAAAAAATAGAGTCAAATTTTTTCAAGAAATGTTGGACAGTTTGGTAGGTGAACTTGTACAGTTTTTCAATTGGCTTGCACGTTGAACCGCGTCATCGTTGGAAACAAAAAATCTATAAGTTGTCTTAGTTTTTCTATAGGCGTCAGAATGGATACTTGAACTTTTTTTTTGCGGGTGATACTTGAACTTCGAATCACAAGATTATATAGGAACATATATATTGTGTGCACATACAGAGACAAAAGGTATGTGTATTACTTTTTCTCGCTTAATAAAATACCATTCTCTTGCGGGAATAAACACAAACACTTGTTGTGCACACGAGCTGGTTACAATATCTGAAACTTTTTCTTCAGTTCATGAACACTTGTTGTGCACACGAGCTGGTTACAATATCTGAAACTTTTTCTTTAGTTCATGTGCACACACGCAACACACATGCACCACACCATAACAATGCTCTAGCACAGGACGCACCCAACATAACAATGCTCCACGCTCCTCATCCTCTGTGCGACAACACCCATCAGTTGTTTGTCTCCCCGCAGTGGTTCGCACAAGCAACAGATCTCATTGTCGAGCAACAAAAAAACCAAATATGAACCTAACTCAGGAAGGTCAAAGTGGCCTCCATGAGTAGTTCAACATGGCAACGGGCGAAGCAGCTGGGGGTCGGGAGGAGGCTGGTGTTTTCCCATGGCGGCGCACCAGAGGCAGGAAGCTCCGTGGGGGGGGTGGTGGTGCTCATCCCTCAACGAGATCCAGTAGGAAATGGCAAAAAGGCTCAAAGATGGAAGGAGGGTGGGGATGGAGCTGTGGACGAGGAGTAGGAGGATACGCCAGAGCAGAGGGCAGGCCGCTCCGGAGCAGAGGGCAGGCCACGCCAGAGGGGAGGGAAGGTCGCGGCGGCGTAGAAGGAAGGTCACGCCGGACGGCAGGGAAGTTCGCGTCGGACGGGAGGAAAGGGTGCGTCGTAGGGGAGGTAAGGACGCGCCGCACTACACCACCGGGAGATGGACGGTGACATCACGGCGGCCGGATCCCGCGGTGGGGCGACGGTCGAATCCCGTGGTGAGGGCGGCGGTCAGATCCCGCGGTGGGGGCGGCGCCGCGGCCGGATCCGAGGCGTGTGGCAGAGTGGCAGCCGGGTCTGGGAGATGGTGGCGGCAGGGTGCCGACGGGGTTGCAGGAGGAGACCGGCGGCGAGACCCATGGGCAGGGGGCGCTCTGGGAAGATTGAGGCAGTGCGCTGGGGAAGATGGCGGAAGCAGCGGGGCGGCGGCGCTCTGGGGAAGAAGGGGCGGCCGACCTGGTGCGGCGCTGGATCCGCTCGTCGGCGGCGGCGGTAGGTGGCCGGAGTCTGGCGGGGGTGTTGTGGTGTGAGGGGCACAGGGTGGGGTTGCGCCCGATTTGGAAGGGGAAGGGGCGAGAGGTCTATTTTGTTTTGTAGAGTTTCGGAATATCCCATCGCGACTATATAGGGAGCGTCGTGATCCGAATAACTATTCTAATCCTGGGATTAGAATAGTGTTACTATACACACACACACACACACACATAAACACTATTCTGATCACGGGATCAGAATAATATTCTGATCACAACCCGACCTGCCCCCGCTAGTAGAACGTTGAACTTCCTTGTGAACTAGGTTGAACTTCCGCCAACATTGCCCAAATGGGGCTTGTGATATACCGTTGGAAAGCTATGAACACCAATATAATGACCCAACTTAAATTTTTGGCAAAATATAATCGGTTTAAGAGCAGTTTTGAAAACCGTTTTTTCTTCGCACAAAAAACGTCAATCGTATTTTCGATCGCATTTGTAAACCGTTTATCGAAATGAGGCATATAATATGGCGTTGGAAAGCTGCTGTAAAACCGCTCCTTCTGCATGTTGAAAGTTTTCTCTAATTCCCTATGATTAAAGAGTAATTTGAAAAAATGTAAAATTTCGTAAACCGAATAGCTCAGTTCGTTTTTTCGATGTCATTTCTAAACGGCTAATCCAATGGAGGCATATGATACGGCGTTGGAAAGCTTATGAAAATGTGCTACCTTTTCATCTTGAAAGTTTTTTTTCTAATTTTGAATGGTTTAAGAGTAATTTAGAAAATGGTCCAAGTGCTACCGAGTTCGTATTTTCGAGCTAATTTTTTAAACGTGCGTCCGAATGCAGCAAATGATATGGCGTTGGAAAGCTTGAACAAATGTGAAACTTTTTGGTATGTATTGTTTCTCCCAATTCTTTACGTTTTAAGTCAGTTTCGAAAATGGCGAAAAACATATTTTCGCCGTAATTTCTACAAACTTTATCGGAATGGGGCAAATAATATACCGCTGAAAAGCTACGGAAAATGCGAAACTTTTTCATGTTGATGGTTTTCTCTGATTCCCAGCCGTTTTCAAGTAATTTCGAAAACGGCAGGATCATGCGTTCTACCTTTATCGCGAAACAGATTCTTCGAAAATGCACCGCGTGAAGAACCTGAACTTCTCGGCGCGTGTACCTGAACTTCACTCTATTTTTCACATGATTTTTTTGCTCGTAGGTCTCCATCCACTGCTCGTAACTCTCCATCCATTCACCGGAATTGAGCGGGTGATATACCGATGGAAAGCTGCTATAAGCACGCAAGTTTCTCGTGTTGATCATCTTTCCATACTCGCGGCGATTTTAAAAGTTTTTCATCTAAACTTCATTCAGCGTAGTAGTTGAACTTCCTGCTGTTTTCACGTTGAACTTCTGTGACGTATTTTTGTTTGTAATTTTCTCATCTATTCGTTAGTGTTACATAAATAATATTCGTTTTGTACAAACGTCTCTCATAATAATTTTTTTAACTTTGTCCGACCAAGGACTTAAACTTACACAAATGATATTCCAGTCGTTTTGAGGTAAATTAAAAAATGGCGAGATCATGATTTATGTGTTCATTGCGAATGAAAATGCACTGTGTGAAGTAGTTGAACTTCTGGGGCAGATTTGTTTGAACTTCACTCTGTTTTTGACGTGCTGTTTTTTGACGTGTTGTTTTTTGCACTGCGTGAAGTAGTTGAACTTCTGGGACATGTCTGTTTGAACTTCACTCAGTATCACTTTATTGTATTTTTATTATATGAAATACACACCATGTAGTACGTGAACTTCCGATCGTTATCACTCTGAACGTCTCTCTGGTTTGAGAGAATTATTTTAAAACACAAAAAACAACATATATTTTTTTGTATTTTCGACATCTAAATACATGGTGAATCTCTCTCACAAGAATTTTCTAAACTTTTCCTCGCCGAGCACTTGAACTTCTAGCAACCTTTTTTTATGAGTTGTTTTTAAAAGTGCAAAAAAAGGCATTGTGTTTTTTTATTTTTGAATAGGTAAATCCTAGGTTTTAATAAGCTCCGAACTTCTCTGTTATTTCAATATGAACTTCACCTTTTTATATTTTGAGTAAAGAATTGTATTCGATTTTTATACGAAAAAAATCAAACATGGAGAATACAAGGTGAACCTCTTTCGCAAGAATTTTTGAACTTCTTCGGACAGAGTACTTGAACTTCTTGCAACAAATCTGAGTTCTTATATACTTTGAACTTCTGTGTGTACGTGAACTTCTAGCTAAATGTCTTTCTAGATCTTGTCTTTTTATTCTTTTTTTTCCTATATGAAAAACACTCGATGTAGTAGTTGAACTTCTATGTTATTTTTATTTGAAGTTCACATTTTTGTTTGGCTTTACTAATGGAAAAAATTCAAGTTTTATGGACATCGAACCGCTCTAACTTTTTTAGCTTTTCCTTTTTATTTAATTTTAAACTTCTTCATTTTTATTCTTTAGTAATGAGAAAACACCTGAGTTTTTTTTAATCTTCATACTTCTCTCTTGTTTTACTTTGAACTTCTTAGAGAAAAATATGGTTTTAAATAAGCAAACAATTTTCTAGGTTTTAAAATTTGAACTTTTAGGTTTTTTGACCTTCTTGGTTATTTCAAATTGAACTTCTGTGGTTTTTAAATTTGAACTTCTATGTTTTTGACCTTGTCGGTTATTTTAATTTGACCTTCTTGGTTTTATTATTTAGAAATAGGGAAAATCTATTTCTTTGTATAGACATTGAACTAATGTGCAATTTAATTTGAACTTGTTAGTTTTATATATTATAAAAGGAAAATTGGATTACTATTAAATATACTTTTTTCCCATTGTAAATATTGTTTCCGTATGTCTCAACCAAAAATATCTAAGCTACATGAATTGCTGTGTTATTCCTGCCCATTAACTTTTCCCTTTTTTCTTAACGTGATGTCTACTATCTAAAACGAGTACTTTCTCCATAGTAATTGAACTTCGAGTACATTTTTTATAAAATACTTTTTATTAAGTTAATTCTCTTTTCATTTAGATGAAATTTTCTTTCGTATTTGTACATGAGCTTTATTTCATTTGCACTTGAACTATAGGGGCAACTTACAAAATGAAACATATGAAGCCTCTGTCAAATGAAACATACAAAATAGTAATAAAAATTACACTTTTCACCACAACCCATTTTTTTTCTAAACTTGGTCGTTTGTACTTGAACTATCGGTTTTTTATAAACGTTGGACTTCACCATTTTTTAAGTTTGAACTCCTTAATTTTTGGTTAGTAACGGAAAACAAATCTTTTTTATATATAAACATGGAACAAGGTCGTTAGTCTAATTTGAACTACTAGTTTTTTAAGAGTGGAAAATCATTTTTATAAATGTTTTTAACTGTTTCCATTTTTTAAATTTGAATTTGTTTTTGAACTTCTCCAATTATTGCTTTTGAGCTTCCACATTTCTATTTTTTGAACTACTCTATTTTTTAAAATTAAACTTCTTGGTTTTTGAAATAAACAAGGAACTTATCCATTATTTAAATTACATCCTATAGGTTATTTTTAGAAACGGGGAGAGTCCATTTGTGGAAGAGGGTCACATGACCATCTTCACCATGCAGGGTATGTAACGACCTGCACAGAGGCGTGCTCACTGGTCGTCAGTAAGGTAACTGGCTCTGGCGCGTGCGCGCGCGCACACACACACACATGAGTGTGTGCACGGAGAAATCAATCACAATACAAATATATAAAGCTTCTATACATACTTTAGCAAACATACAGAGAGAACACCGGCAATAGTATGTGAGATTTGGGAAAGACTTGAACAAAAGCAGGTTAATGCACACACACACGCAAATTGTTAGGTGTGAGTGAACGCTTTGTTCGATGCTTCGTCGAAACATTATAAAAACAAATATGAAGAGTAGACCGATTGAAAATTCAGGTTTGGGAAGCAAGTTGTGTTGTTGGGCAAGAAGGGATACATAATTCTGAACTGAAAGTGTTCATTTCGCTTCAGGCAGTATTTCTTTCAGATTCAATATAATGCTTCGGTAAGGATTCTTGGAATTAGCAATATTGTAGCAAGAATACTCAGCACGGCTTGTGTAGATTCAGCAAACTAAAACCATACATGTGGGACCATGAATTACCGTAGATGAATGACAATAGTAGAACATATCTGAATTCTTGGCATGGAAGGTCAACTTTGTTCTGCTCTTCGGAGCCTAACGCTAGTCAACGTACGTCCATCAAGCCCACAAGGACACACGTCCAGTATCCAGTAGCAGCAAGGCATGCAAACCACCATGAAGAACAGTGCATAGCTGGAGTAGGACTTGGCGTATAGTTGTTGTAGAACTTCATGGAACGTCTATGAACATCTCAATGGTTGTATAAGGGGAAAATGAGGAATTTTACAGTAAATTAGACACACACACACACACACACACACACACACACACCTGCAGTTCTGTCAAGACTGTTAAATTCAGTTAACACATTTTTCACATGAGCAACACATCTATATGTAGCAGCACGTCAGAGAGACCGAGGCAAATCGGCAGCTAGTTCAAAGAGAATAAAAAAATGCTAAATAGAAACAACCGTAGTAGCTGGATGCCATAGCTTTCCACACATGAGGATTTTAGGGGAGCACTACACACCACTGTTTTGGAGAGGCACTTGGGATGCCACGAAGCACCATGCGCGGCCGCAGAGGAAAGGTGCGGGGAAGGTCAGAGAGAGTTGACGAGGAAGGTCGGAGAGAGCTGACGCTGATGTAGAAGAGGCCGAAGGAAATTGAGGGCGAAACAGCGGCGTTGAGGAGACTGGGGTAGTTTGGTTTTGTGCGAACACCGGCGTGGAGGAGATGCCGCTCTGTATCCTGCTCCCCGCGTGTGCTGCGAGAGGAAGAAAGTCAGTATGCAGAAGGGGAGAAGGTCAACTTTGGAAATGCGATGGAATTCATCCCGTCACTGAAGGACAACGACATGGAGCTTCTCGCAAATCTCGGCGTCATCGCCGCGTTGTGGTCAGCGATGAGCAGCGGAGGTGCGTCCGTCGACGGGAGCAGATGAGCTCGCCGGAGCAAGGGGCGGCGAGTTTCTGAGCTCGCGCCATGCTCCCGAACTGCACTGCTTTTCATAGCACGGCGGACGGCGACGGGCTACGCTAGTAGAGAGCACTGGGGCAACGGCTGGGGCAAGCGGCGGTGCGATAAGAGGTCGGGCCTCGCAGCGTCGCGATTGGTGGCAAGGCGGCCGGCGGCGCGGTTGGTGGCTGGGGCTTCACCGCCGCGGGCTCCCTCGCGTCGGCGTCCACCATCGCTCGCTCGCCCGCGCCGGCGGTCATACCTGAGGTGGCGACGGAGGGGAGGAGCTGGATCCGGTGACGGTGGTAGAAGGGATGGGAGAGGAGGAGCAGGATCCGGTCGGCGACGGCGAGTCGCGGCGGAGACGACGGCCGACGGGTGGTCGTGGGGACGAGAGGGCAGGGGAGGCGGGATCGGGATCCTGATCGGGGTCGCCGCAAGTCTCGCACCTGGTCGTGCCCGAGAGGTTGGGAAGCGCCCTATATAGGGTTGCTGTGATCCAAATAACTATTCTAATCCTGAGATTAGAATAATGTTGTCCTATATATATACCAAATAAAGAAAAACGACAGAAATGATGAAGATAATGCAAGTTGAAAAACAACTGAAGATTTTTTCAAAGAACTCAGGAAAAGCTCAATTGAAGATTTTCAACATTTTATGGTGGCGTGACCCATCGTATAAGAATGATGATTTCAGACACCGCGTATAATTGTCGTAGGGTTCTGAGAATCAAATTCTTCGTTAATTTCTTCACACTTAGAGTGTTAGTCTTCATTGATTAAAGAAACCCGTTTCTTCATGTGTTGCACATTTAAGTCATCAATTTTACATAAGTGTTAGGATGAGTGTCTTTTTCAAAGAACATTCGAAGATTTTAGGATATTTAGCTCACACCGCAACTTGCTAAATCTCTTCTCATCCAAGGGCTTAGTGAAGATATCGGCTAGCTGTTCTTCAGTCTTCACATGCTCAATAGAGATGTCACCCTTCAACACATGATCACAAAGAAAATGATGACGGATCTGAATGTGCTTTGTCTTCGAGTGCTGAACTGGGTTATGAGCAATCTTAATGGCACTCTCATTGTCATAGTAGAGTGGCACATTCTTCACGTTGACGTCGTAGTCCTTGAGAGTTTGCTTCATCCAAAGCAGTTGAGCACAACAAGAACCAGCAGCAATGTACTCAGCTTCAGCAGTAGACAGTGATACGCAGTTCTGTTTCTTCGAGGACCAACAAATCAAAGATCGCCCGAGGAAATGGCATGTGCCAGATGTTGACTTGCGATCCACATGATCACCAACATAGTCAGAGTCTGAAAATCCAATGAGATCAAAAGCCGATCCCTTGGGGTACCATAATCCAAGTGTTGGTGTGTGAGCTAGATATCGAAGAATATGCTTCACAGCCTTATGGTGTGATTCCTTCGGTGTAGCTTGAAATCGGGCACACATGCAAACACTAAGCATAATATCTGGCCTAGATGCACATAGGTACAATAAAGAACCAATCATGGAGCGGTATACCTTTTGATCGAAGTCAATACCATTTTCATCAGTGCATAGATGGCCATTTGTGGGCATAGGGATTTTGACTCCTTTGCAATCTTGCATGCCGAATTTCCTCAGTACATCCTTGAGGTATTTCTCCTGAGATATGAATATGCCATTGCGTTGTTGACAAATTTGAAGACCACACCCGTGGGGCCTGCTTGAGGCCATAGAGGGCCTTATTGAGTCTGAAGACTTTGTCAGGATGCTTTGGATCTTCAAAACCTGGGGGTTGAGCAACATATACTTCTTCCTCAAGCTTACCATTGAGGAATGCACTTTCCACATCCATTTGATATAAAGTGATATCATGATGGTTAGCATAAGCAAGTAATATGCGAATAGCTTCAAGTCCAGCAACAGGTGCAAAAGTTTCATTGAAATCAATTCCTTCAACCTGTGTGTAGCCTTGAGCTACAAGCCATGCCTTATTCCTCACCACAAGGCCATTTTCATCTTGCTTGTTGCGGTAGATCCACTTTATGCCGATGATATTGTGCTTGCGAGGATCTGTACGTTTGACCAGTTCCCAGACATTGTTGAGCTCGAATTGATGTAATTCCTCTTGCATAGCTTGAATCCACTCAGGCTCCAGAAATGCTTCATCTACCTTAGTGGGCTCTGTGATAGAGACGAAAGCAAAGTGCCCACAAAAGTTAGATAAATGTGAAGCTCTTGAGCGTGTGAGAGGACCTGGAATATTGATGTCGCTATGATTTTCTCAATTTGCACTTCATTTGCGACGCGAGGATGAGCGGGTTGACGTTGAGGAATTTGATCAGCATTTTCTTCAGCACCATTTTCCTCAGGTGCATCAGCATGACGTTCTTCGTGTTCTGGAATAACTTCTTCAGCTGATTCTTCAGTAGGAATGACATCCTCTGTAGCCTTGAACTTAATAGATTCCTCAGGAGGTATTTCATCTGTCACAGGAGGTAGGTGCTCTCTTTGCGAGCCATTAGTCTCATCGAACCGCACATCTACAGTTTCAACAACCTTGTGATGACAGGTGTTGAAGACTCTGTAGGTGTGCGAGTCCTTACCATAACTGAGCATAAAACCTTTATGTGCTTTCAGTGCAAATTTAGAACTGTGATGAGGATCTCTAATCCAACATTTAGCACCAAAGACTTTGAAATAACTCACATTGGGTTTCTTGTCAGTGGGAACTTCATATGCTGTCTTCTTGAAGAATATGTGAAGATATACCATGTTGATGATGTGACACGCAGTATCAATTGCCTCAGGCCAGAAGTAAGGAGGCGTCTTGTACTCATCAAGTATAGTGTGGGCCATCTCAACAAGAGTCATGTTCTTGCGCTCCATGACGCCATTTTGGTAAGGAGTATAAGGAGCAGATAACTCATGAGTAATACCAAGTCATAAAGATAGTCATCAAGGCCAGTGTTCTTGAACTCAGTTCCATTATCACTTTTGATGTGCTTGATCTTCACACCAAAGTTGGTTGAAGCCCTTGAGGAAAATTGTTTGAAGACTTCCTGCACTTCAGTTTTGTAAGTGATAATATGGACCCATGTATATCGAGAGTAATCATCAACAATGACAAAGCCATATAAAGATGCAGCATTGGTAAATGTGGCATAGTGAGTAGGGCCAAAGAGATCCATGTGAAGCAATTCAAATGGTCGAGTAGTAGTCATGATAGTCTTTGTTGGATGCTTGGCCTTGGTCATCTTTCCAGCTTCACAGGGTCCGCATAAGTGATCCTTGAGGAATTTGACATTTTCAATGCCAATGACATGCTTCTTCTTCGCGAGCGTGTGTAGATTCCTTATGCCAGCATGACCAACTCGTCGATGCCATAGCCAGCCTTCTGAAGCTTTTGCAAGAAGACATGTAGCAGGTTGTGGTCCTATAGAGAAATCAACAATATACAAATCTCCTCTCCTAAAGCCTTCGAAGACTTTGGAATTGTCAGTTTCCATGATCACAACACAACGATACTTGCCAAAGACAACAACCATATCAAGATCACAAAGCATTGAGACAGACATGAGGTTGAACCCTAAGGAGTCGACAAGCATGACTTTGTCCATGTGTCGATCCTTTGAGATTACAACCTTACCTAGACCCAATACCTTGCTTTTGCCTTTGTCAGCGTAGGTGATATGCTTCAGATGTGATGGAGATAAAGCAGTGTCCATCAATAAGCTCCTATCACCAGTCATGTGATTTGTACATCCACTATCGAGGACCCACTCAGTGGCTTTGGGTTGATCATCCTGCAGATGAATTAGTGCAACTTACGAACACATATACTTCACCAATGAAGAATATGGTATCAATTTCATCAGATCAATTTCATCAAGCAATAAAACAGGTAAAGAAGAATGCGGAAGTGAGAAATGAAAATTCATTTCTTCATGATTAGCTTGCGTCCTTTCAAGCATATTCAGGTCTCCAGCAAATTCTTCACACGATTAAGTTCGTCTGGAGACCTGACCCTGCATAAGAGATTAGTTCTTTTTCTTCACCACCCACATCTGAAGGGGTGGCAAAGAGTTCATCATTCTGCGAGCTCCATAAGAGAAAGGTGGCATAGATGTTGGGGACATAGTAATTTCAAAAAACTTCCTACGCACACGCAAGATCATGATGATGCATAGCAACGAGAGGGGAGAGTGTGATCTACGTACCCTTGTAGATCGACAACGGAAGCGTTTGGTTGATGTAGTCGTACGTCTCCACGGCCCGACCGATCAAGCACCGAAACTACGGCACCTCCGAGTTCTAGCACATGTTCAGCTCGATGACGATCCCCGGGCTCCGATCCAGCAAAGCGTCGGGGAGGAGTTCAGTCAGCACGACGGCGTGGTGACGATCTTGATGTTCTACCGTCGCAGGGCTTCGCCTAAGCACTGCTACAATATGACCGAGGTGGAATATGGTGGAGGGGGCACTGCACATGGCTAAGGAACGATCACGAAGATCAACTTGTGTGTCTAGGGGTGCCCCTCCGCCCATGTATATAAAGGAGCAAGGGGAGGAGGCCGGCCGGCCCCTATAGGCGCGCCAGGAGGAGTCCTCCTCCTAGTAGGAGTAGGACTCCTACTAGGAGGGGGAAAGAAGTGGGGAGGGAGAGGGAAAGGGGGGCGCCGCCCCCCCCCCTCTCCTAGTCCAATTCGGAGCAGGGGGGAGGAGGCACGCGGCCCACCTCTGGCAGCCCCTCTCTCTCTCCACTAAGGCCCATATGGCCCATTACTTCTCCCGGGGGGTTCCGGTAACCCTCCGGCTCTCCGGTTTTCTCCGAAATCACCCGGAACACTTCCGGTGTCCGAATATAGCCGTCCAATATATCAATCTTTATGTCTCAACCATTTTGAGACTCCTCGTCATGTCCGTGATCACATCCGGGACTCCGAACTAACTTCGGTACATCAAAACTCATAAACTCATAATATAATTGTCATCGAAACCTTAAGCGTGCGGACCCTACGGGTTCAAGAACAATGTAGACATGACCGAGACACGTCTCCGGTCAATAACCAATAGCGGAACCTGGATGCTCATATTGGCTCCTACATATTCTACGAAGATCTTTATCGGTCAGACCGCATAACAACATACATTGTTCCCTTTGTCATCGGTATGTTACTTGCCCGAGATTCGATCATCGGTATCTTAATACCTAGTTCAATCTCGTTACCGGCAAGTCTCTTTACTCGTTCCGTAATACATCATCTCACAACTAACTCATTAGTTGCAATGCTTGCAAGGCTTATGTGATGTGCATTACTGAGAGGGCCCAGAGATACCTCTCCGACAATCGGAGTGACAAATCCTAATCTCGAAATACGCCAACCCAATATGTACCTTTGGAGACACCTGTAGAGCTCCTTTATAATCACCCAGTTACGTTGTGACGTTTGGTAGCACACAAAGTGTTCCTCCGGCAGACGGGAGTTGCATAATCTCATAGTCATAGGAACATGTATAAGTCATGAAGAAAGCAATAGCAACATACTAAACGATCGGGTGCTAAGCTAATGGAATGGGTCATGTCAATCAGATCATTCACCTAATGATGTGATCCCGTTAATCAAATAACAACTCTTTGTTCATGGTTAGGAAACATAACCATCTTTGATTAACGAGCTAGTCAAGTAGAGGCATACTAGTGACACTCTGTTTGTCTATGTATTCACACATGTATTATGTTTCCGATTAATACAATTCTAGCATGAATAATAAACAATTATCATGATATAAGGAAATAAATAATAACTTTATCATTGCCTCTAGGGCATATTTCCTTCAGTCTCCCACTTGCACTAGAGTCAATAATCTAGATTACACAGTAATGATTCTAACACCCATGGAGCTTTGGTGTTGATCATGTTTTGCTCGTGGAAGAGGCTTAGTCAACGGGTCTGCAACATTCAGATCCATATGTATCTTGCAAATCTCTATGTCTCCCACCTGGACTAGATCCCAGATGGAATTGAAGCGTCTCTTGATGTGTTTGGTTCTCTTGTGAAATCTGGATTCCTTTGCCAAGGCAATTGCACCAGTATTGTCACAAAAGATTTTCATTGGACCCGATGCACTAGGTATGACACCTAGATCGGATATGAACTCCTTCATCCAGACTCCTTCATTTGTTGCTTCCGAAGCAGCTATGTACTCCGCTTCACATGTAGATCCCGCTACAACGCTTTGTTTAGAACTGCACCAACTGACAGCTCCACCGTTTAATGTAAACACGTATCCGGTTTGCGATTTAGAATCGTCCGGATCAGTGTCAAAGCTTGCATCAACGTAACCTTTTACGATGAGCTCTTTGTCACCTCCATATATGAGAAACATATCCTTAGTCCTTTTCAGGTATTTCAGGATGTTCTTGACCGCTGTCCAGTGATCCACTCCTGGATCACTTTGGTACCTCCCTGCTAGACTTATGGCAAGGCACACATCAGGTCTGGTATACAGCATTGCATACATGATAGAGCCTATGGCTGAAGCATAGGGAACATCTTTCATTTTCTCTCAATCTTCTGCAGTGGTCGGGCATTGAGTCTTACTCAATTTCACACCTTGTAACACAGGCAAGAACCCTTTCTTTGCTTGATCCATTTTGAACTTCTTCAAAACATTGTCAAGGTATGTGCTTTGTGAAAGTCCAATTAAGCGTCTTGATCTATCTCTATAGATCTTAATGCCTAATATGTAAGCAGCTTCACCGAGGTCTTTCATTGAAAAACTCTTATTCAAGTATCCCTTTATGCTATCCAGAAATTCTATATCATTTCCAATTAGTAATATGTCATCCACATATAATATCAGAAATGCTACAGAGCTCCCACTCACTTTCTTGTAAATACAGGCTTCTCCAAAAGTCTGTATAAAACCAAATGCTTTGATCACACTATCAAAGCGTTTATTCCAACTCCAAGAGGCTTGCACCAGTCCATAAATGGATCGCTGAAGCTTGCACACTTTGTTAGTTCCCTTTGGATCGACAAAACCTTCTGGTTGCATCATATACAACTCTTCTTCCAGAAATCCATTCAGGAATGCAGTTTTGACATCCATCTGCCAAATTTCATAATCATAAAATGCGGCAATTGCTAACATGATTCGGACAGACTTAAGCATCGCTATGGGTGAGAAGATCTCATCGTAGTCAATCCCTTGAACTTGCCGAAAACCTTTTGCGACAAGTCGAGCTTTGTAGACAGTAATATTACTGTCAGCGTCAGTCTTCTTCTTGAAGATCCATTTATTCTCAATTGCTTGCCGATCATCGGGCAAGTCAACCAAAGTCCATACTTTGTTCTCATACATGGATCCCATCTCAGATTTCATGGCCTCAAGCCATTTCGCGGAATCTAGGCTCATCATCGCTTCCTCATAGTTCGCAAGTTCGTCATGGTCTAGTAACATGACTTCCAGAACAGGATTACCATATCACTCTGGTGCGGATCTCACTCTGGTTTACCTACAAGATTCGGTAGTAACTTGATCTGAAGTTACATGATCATCATCATTAGCTTCCTCACTAATTGGTGTAGTAGTCACAAGAACAGATTTATGTGATGAACTACTTTCCAATAAGGGAGAAGGTACAATTACCTTATCAAGTTTTCTACTTTCCTCCCACTCACTTCTTTCGAGAGAAACTCCTTCTCTAGAAAGGATCCATTCTTAGCAACGAATGTCTTGCCTTCGGATCTGTGATAGAAGGTGTACCCAATAGTCTCCTTTGGGTATCCTATGAAGACATATTTCTCCGATTTGGGTTTGAGCTTATCAGGATGAAACTTTTTCATATAAGCATCACAATCCCAAATTTAAGAAATGACAACTTTGGTTTCTTGCCAAACCACAGTTCATAAGGCGTCGTCTCAACGGATTTTGATGGTGCCCTATTTAACGTGAATGCGGCTGTCTCTAGAGCGTATCCCCAAAACGATAGCGGTAAATTAGTAAGAGACATCATAGATCACACCATATCTAGTAAAGTACGATTACGACGTTCGGACACACCATTACGCTGTGGTGTTCCGGGTGGCGTGAGTTGCGAAACTATTCCACAATTTTTCAAATGTACACCAAACTCGTAACTCAAATATTCTCCTCCACGATCAGATCGTAGGAATTTTATTTTCTAGTTACGATGATTTTCTACTTCACTCTGAAATTCTTTGAACTTTTCAAATGTTTCAGACTTGTGTTTCATTAAGTAGATATACCCATATCTGCTTAAGTCATCTGTGAAGGTGAGAAAATAACGATATCCGCCACGAGCCTCAATATTCATCGGACCACATACATCTGTATGTATGATTTCCAACAAATCTATTGCTCTCTCCATAGTACCGGAGAACGTTGTTTTAGTCATCTTGCCCATGAGGCACGGTTCGCAAGTACCAAGTGATTCATAATCAAGTGGTTCCAAAAGTCCATCACTATGGAGTTTCTTCATGCGCTTTACACCGATATGACCTAAACGGCAGTGCCACAAATAAGTTGCACTATCATTATTAACTCTGCATCTTTTGGCTTCAACACTATGAATATGTGTGTCGCTACTATCGAGATTCATCAAAAATAGACCACTCTTTAAGGGTGCATGACCATAAAAGATATTACTCATATAAATAAAACAACCATTATTCTCAGATTTCAATGAATAACTGTCTCGCATCAAACAAGATCCAGATATAATGTTCATGCTTAATGCTGGCACCAAATAACAATTATTTAGGTCTAATATTAATCCCGAAGGTAGATGTAGAGGTAGCGTGCCGACTGCGATCACATCGACTTTGGAACCGTTTCCCACGCGCATCGTCACCTCGTCCTTAGCCAATCTTCGCTTAATCCGTAGTCCCTGTTTCGAGTTGCAAATATTAGCAACAGAACCAATATCAAATACCCAGGTGCTACTACGAGCATTAGTAAGGTACACATCAATAACATGTATATCACATATACCTTTGTTCACCTTGCCATCCTTCTTATCCGCCAAATACTTGGGGCAGTTCCGCTTCCAGTGACCAGTCTGCTAGCAGTAGAAGCACTCAGTTTCAGGCTTAGGTCCAGGTTTGGGTTTCTTCTCTTGAGTAGCAACTTGCTTGCCGTTATTTTTGAAGTTCCCCTTCTTCTTCCCTTTGCCCTTTTTCTTGAAACTAGTGGTCTTGTTGACCATCAACACTTGATGCTCCTTCTTGATTTCTACCTCCGCAGCTTTCAGCATTGTGAAGAGCTCGGGAATAGTCTTATTCATCCCTTGCATATTATAGTTCATCACGAAGCTCTTGTAGCTTGGTGGCAGTGATTGGAGAATTCTTTCGATGATGCAATCATCTGGAAGATTAACTCCCAATTGAATCAAGTGATTATTATACCCAGACATTTTGAGTATATGCTCACTGACAGAACTGTTCTCCTCCATCTTGCAGCTGTAGAACTTATTGGAGACTTCATATCTCTCAATCCGGGCATTTGCTTGAAATATTAACTTCAACTCCTGGAACATCTCATATGCTCCATGACGTTCAAAACATCGTTGAAGTCCCGATTCTAAGTTGTAAAGCATGGCACACTGAACTATCGAGTAGTCATCAGCTTTGCTCTGCCAGACGTTCATAACATCTGGTGTCGCTCCAGCAGCAGGCCTGGCACCCAGCGGTGCTTCCAGGATGTAATTCTTCTGTGCAGCAATGAGGATAATCCTCAAGTTACGGACCCAGTCCGTGTAATTGCTACCATCATCTTTCAACTTTGCTTTCTCAAGGAACACATTAAAATTCAACGGAACAACAGCACGAGCCATCTATCTACAATCAAGCATAAACAAGCAAGATACTATCAGGTACTAAGTTTCATGATAAATTTAGGTTCAATTAATTTACTTAAATAACTCCCACTTAGATAGACATCCCTCTAATCCTCTAAGTGATTACGTGATCCAAATCAACTAAACCATGTCCGATCATCACGTGAGATGGAGTAGTTTCATTGGTGAACATCACTATGTTAATCATATCTACTATATGATTCACGCTCGACCTTTCGGTCTCCGTGTTCCGAGGCCATATATGTATATGCTTGGCTCGTCAAGTATAACCTGAGTATTCCGCGTGTGCAACTGTTTTGCACCCGTTGTATTTGAACGTAGAGCCTATCACACCCGATCATCACGTGGTGTCTCAGCACGAAGAACTTTCGCAACGGTGCATACTCAGGGAGAACACCTCTTGATAATTAGTGAGAGATCATCTTATAATGCTACCGTCAATCAAAGCAAGATAAGATGCATAAAAGATAAACATCACATGCAATCAATATAAGTGATATGATATGGCCATCATCGTCTTGTGCTTGTGATCTCCATCTTCGAAGCACCGTCGTGATCACCATCGTCACCGGCGCGACACCTTGATCTCCATCGTAGCATCGTTGTCGTCTCGCCAATCTTATGCTTCCACGACTATCGCTACTGCTTAGTGATAAAGTAAAGCATTACAGCGTGATTGCATTGCATACAATAAAGCGACAACCATATGGCTCCTGCCAGTTGCCGATAACTCGGTTACAAAACATGATCATCTCATACAATAAAATTTAGCATCATGTCTTGACCATATCACATCACAACATGCCCTGCAAAAACAAGTTAGACGTCCTCTACTTTGTTGTTGCAAGTTTTACGTGGCTGCTACGGGCTTAAGCAAGAACCAATCTTACCTACGCATCAAAACCACAACGATAGTTTGTCAAGTTGGTGCTGTTTTAACCTTCACAAGGACCGGGCGTAGCCACACTCGGTTCAACTAAAGTTGGAGAAACTGTCACCCGCAAGCCACCTATGTGCAAAGCACGTCGGGAGAACCGGTCTCGCGTAAGCGTACGCGTAATGTCGGTCCGGGCCGCTTCGTCCAACAATACCGCCGAACCAAAGTATGACATGCTGGTAAGCAGTATGACTTATATCGCCCACAACTTACTTGTGTTCTAATCGTGCATGTAACATCAACATATAAAACCTAGGCTCGGATGCCACTGTTGGGGAACATAGTAATTTCAAAAAAAATCCTACGCACACGCAAGATCATGATGATGCATAGCAACGAGAGGGGAGAGTGTGATCTACGTACCCTTGTAGATCGACAACGGAAGCGTTTGGTTGATGTAGTCGTACGTCTCCACGGCCCGACCGATCAAGCACCGAAACTACGGCACCTCCGAGTTCTAGCACACGTTCAGCTCGATGATGATCCCCGGGCTCCGATCCAGCAAAGCGTCGGGGAGGAGTTCCGTGAGCACGACGGCGTGGTGATGATCTTGATGTTCTACCGTCGCAGGGCTTCGCCTAAGCACCGCTACAATATGACCGAGGTGGAATATGGTGGAGGGGGGCACCGCACACGGCTAAGGAACGATCACGAAGATCAACTTGTATGTCTAGGGGTGCCCCTCTGCCCCCGTATATAAAGGAGCAAGGGGAGGAGGTCGGCCGGCCCCTATAGGCGCGCCAGGAGGAGTCCTCCTCCTAGTAGGAGTAGGACTCCTACAAGGAGGGGGAAAGAAGTGGGGAGGGAGAGGGAAAGGGGGGCGCCGCCCCCCCTCTCCTAGTCCAATTCGGACCAGGGGGGAGGAGGCGTGCGGCCCACCTCTGGCAGCCCCTCTCTCTCTCCACTAAGGCCCATATGGCCCATTACTTCTCCCGGGGGGTTCCGGTAACCCTCCGGCTCTCCGGTTTTCTCCGAAATCACCCGGAACACTTCCGGTGTCCGAATATAGCCGTCCAATATATCAATCTTTATGTCTCGACCATTTCGAGACTCCTCGTCATGTCTGTGATCACATCCGGGACTCCGAACTAACTTCAGTACATCAAAACTCATAAACTCATAATATAACTGTCATCGAAACCTTAAGCGTGCGGACCCTACGGGTTCGAGAACAATGTAGACATGACCGAGACACGTCTCCGGTCAATAACCAATAGCGGAACCTGGATGCTCATATTGGCTCCTACGTATTCTACAAAGATCTTTATCGGTCAAACCGCATAACAACATACATTGTTCCCTTTGTCATCGGTATGTTACTTGCCCGAGATTCGATCGTCGGTATCTTAATACCTAGTTCAATCTCGTTACCGGCAAGTCTCTTTACTCATTCCGTAATACATCATCTCACAACTAACTCATTAGTTGCAATGCTTGCAAGGCTTATGTGATGTGCATTACCGAGAGGGCCCAGAGATACCTCTGCGACAATCGGAGTGACAAATCCTAATCTCGAAATATGCCAACCCAACATGTACCTTTGGAGACACCTGTAGAGCTCCTTTATAATCACCCAGTTACGTTGTGACGTTTGGTAGCACACAAAGTGTTCCTCCGGCAAACGGGAGTTGCATAATCTCATAGTCATAGGAACATGTATAAGTCATGAAGAAAGCAATAGCAACATACTAAACGATCGGGTGCTAAGCTAATGGAATGGGTCATGTCAATCAGATCATTCACCTAATGATGTGATCCCGTTAATCAAATAACAACTCTTTGTTCATGGTTAGGAAACATAACCATCTTTGATTAACGAGCTAGTCAAGTAGAGGCATACTAGTGACACTCTGTTTGTCTATGTATTCACACATGTATTATGTTTCCGGTTAATACAATTCTAGCACGAATAATAAACATTTATCATGATATAAGGAAATAAATAATAACTTTATTATTGCCTCTAGGGCATATTTCCTTCAATAGACGCCAATCCATTTCATTTCACATAAGAGGGGTTAGGATAAGCGTAAGAGTAAGCACAGAAATTCTTCGAGGACTTTTGGACATAATGATTTGAAGAATAATGCACATATCCATAACCCTTAGATCTTCCCTGTGAAACAGACGGGTTAGCACGATGATGTTCATATGAGGACTTTGATCCTTTTGAGGAATTTGATCCATGAGAGGAGTTTGGTCCGTATGAGGACTTGGATCCATATGAAGAATTTGATCTGGGGTTCCTATTCTTCACAGGTGGTGTCATGATGACATTCACCTGAAGATTTTCAAGGCACCTTTTGGGAACCCAGATTTTCTTCATAGGAGGACCGTTCCTGCAGTTAGTGCCAACATATCTAGCAAATACTTCACCATTCTGATTTTTGAACAGTTTATAGTTAGAGTCAATGGACTCATGAGAAGAATATGAAGATTCACATGTAAAGCCAGATAAAGTAGATGGATCCACTGAGGGTCCCTTTGCAGCAACCCATGAGGTTTTGGGATACAGCTCGGGTTTCCAGTAGGTCCCATCAGCATTGATTTTCCTCTCAAAGGCAATACCCTCTTTCCTAGGGTTCCTGTTGAGGATCTGCTTTTTGAGCACGTCACAAAGAGCCTGATGCCCTTTGAGGCTTTTGTACATGACTATCATATACAATTCCTTCAGTCATGCATCATCAGTGATACTAGCAATGTCCTCAGATGAGGAATTAGTGATAGCAGAGGCAGTTGAAGAATTTGTAGCAATGGAAGTATTTGAGCATTCAGGTGAAGAATTAGCAGTTTCACGTTCAATGCACTTCAAACATGAAGGAACAAATTCATCCTGAGTAGCGTTGATCTGTTGAGCAAGTAATGAATCACGCTCCTTCTGAAGATCTTCATAACTCACTCTTAGTTTCTCAAGATCTTGCTTTCTTTGAAGGAATTTGTAAGAAAGCTTCTCATGATCAGATAAGAGAGTGTTATGATGACTTTGAAGGTTGTCAAACTTGGACTGAAGTCTCTAAAGATTTTCAGTCAAGATTTTATAGCGATCCATTTCCTCGCCCAACATATCATCGCTTTTATCTAGCATATTTTGAACCTTTTGAAGAGCCTTTTGCAGTTTCACAACAATCTTAGCAAGTTTAGAATAACTGGGTTTGAGGTTTTCATCAGATTCATCCTCACTAGATTCAGATGAGGGATATTTGAGTACCTTTGAGCCTTTTGCCATGAAGCAATAGGTGGGAGTGTAGTCCTCATCGCCGTCATCAGTAGTGTTGGGGAGGTCCTTTTCTTCAGAGTTGAAGATGGACTTGCTGACGAACGCGGTAGTGAGGGCTAGGCTCGCCACACCAGAGTATGACTCATCAGATTCCTCTTCCTCATTTTCCTCAGATTCAGCCTCAGAGTCCATTTCCTTGCCAATGAATGCTCGAGCCTTCTTGGAGCTGCTCTTCTTGTGAGATGAGGACCTTGAGGGTCTTGATGACAAAGACTTTGAAGATTTCTTCTTCTTATTTGAATCATCAGAACTGTAATCCTTGTACTTCTTCTTCTTCTTCGATTCCTTTTCCCACTGAGGACAATCTTGAATGTAGTGTCCAGGTTTTTTGCATTTATGGCAGAGTCTCTTCTTGTAATCATGGGATGAGGAATCTGATCTCAAGTCACCACCTCTTGAGGATTTACCAAAACGACCACGTCTTGAATTTTTTTGAAACTTCCTCACGAGCATTGCTATCTCCTGGCTTAGTTCTTCAGGGTTACCAAGGCTGCTGTCAGAATCTTCACCATCAGATTTGGATACTGCCTTGGCCTTCAGAGCCCGTGATCTACCATAACTTGGTACATAGAGATCTCTCTTCTCAGCAAGCTGGAACTCATGAGTGTTTAGTCTCTCGAGGATATCAGCGGGATCAAGTGACTTATAGTCTCCATGTTCTTGTATCATTAGTGCCAAGGTATCAAATGAGGAATCAAGCGATCTCAGCAATTTCTTCACTACCTCGTGGTCGGTGATATCAGCGGCACCAAGTGCTTGAAGCTCATTTGAGATATCAGTGAGGCGATCAAACATTTGCTGAACATTTTCATTGTCGAGTCTTTCGAAGCGGTTGAAGAGATTTCGAAGAACGTCAACTCGAGAGTCACGCTGTGTTGAGACTCCCTCATTGACCTTGGACAGCCTGTCCCAGATAAGCTTAGCTGTCTCCAAAGCACTCACTCTGCCATACTGCCCTTTGCTCAGATGGCCACATATGATATTCTTCGCTTGAGAGTCGAGTTGCTTGAATCTCTTCACATCAGCAGCGTTGATGGTGGGAGTGACAGAGGGAACACCATTCTCCACAACGTACCAGAGATCGTTATCAATTGCCTCAAGATGCATGCGCATCTTATTCTTCCAGTAGGGGTAGTCCGTCCCATCGAAGGTAGGACTGTTGGGGAACGTAGCATAAATTCAAAATTTTCCTACGTGTCACCAAGATCTATCTATGGAGTCATCTAGCAACGAGGGAGGAGTGGATCTACATACCCTTGTAGATCGCGCGCGGAAGCGTTCAAGAGAACGGGGTTGATGGAGTCGTACTCGTCGTGATCCAAATCACCGATGATCCTAGCGCCAAACGGACGGCACCTCCGCGTTCAACACACGTACGGAGCAGTGACGTCTCCTCCTTCTTGATCCAGCAAGGGGGAAGGAGAGGTTGATGGAGATCCAGCAGCACGACGGCGTGGTGGTGGAAGTAGCGGGATTCCAACAGGGCTTTGCCAAGCGCTGCGGGAGGAGGAAGATGTGTCATGGGAGGGAGAGGGAGGCGCCATGGCTTAGGTATGGTTTCCCTCCCTTCCCCCCACTATATATAGGGCCAAGGGAGAGGGGGAGGGCGCAGCCTTGCCCCTTCCTCCAAGGAAGGGTGCAGCCAAGGGGGGGAGGAGTCCATCCTCCCCAAGGCACCTCGGAGGTGCCTTCCCCCTTTAGGACTCTCCCCTCCTCTTGTCCCTTTGGCGCATGGGCCTCTAGGGGCTGGTGCCCTTGGCCCATGTAGGCCAAGGCACACCCCCTACAGCCCATGTGGCCCCCCGGGGCAGGTGGCCCTACCCGGTGGACCCCCGGGACCCTTCCGGTGGTCCCGGTACAATACCGGTGACCCCGAAACTTGTCCCGATGGCCGAAGTAGCACTTCCTATATATAATTCTTTACCTCCGGACCATTCCGGAACTCCTCGTGACATCCGGGATCTCATCCGGGACTCCGAACAACTTTCGGGTTACCGCATACTTATATCTCTATAACCCTAGCGTCACTGAACCTTAAGTGTGTAGACCCTACGGGTTCGGGAACCATGCAGACATGACCGAGATGACTCTCTGGTCAATAACCAACAGCGGGATCTGGATACCCATGTTGGCTCCCACATGTTCCATGATGATCTCATCGGATGAACCACGATGTCAAGGACTTAATCAATCCCGTATACAATTCCCTTTGTCTAGCGGTACGATACTTGCCCGAGATTCGATCGTCGGTATCCCGATACCTTGTTCAATCTCGTTACCGGCAAGTCTCTTTACTTGTTCCGTAACACATCATCCCGTGATCAACTCCTTGATCACATTGTGCACATTATGATGATGTCCTACCGAGTGGGCCCAGAGATACCTCTCCGTTTACACGGAGTGACAAATCCCAGTCTTGATTCGTGCCAACCCAACAGACACTTTCGGAGATACCTGTAGTGTACCTTTATAGCCACCCAGTTACGTTGTGACGTTTGGTACACCCAAAGCATTCCTACGGTATCCGGGAGTTGCACAATCTCATGGTCTAAGGAAATGATACTTGACATTAGAAAAGCTTTAGCATACGAACTACACGATCTTTGTGCTAGGCTTAGGATTGGGTCTTGTCCATCACATCATTCTCCTAATGATGTGATCCCGTTATCAATGGCATCCAATGTCCATGGTCAGGAAACCGTAACCATCTATTGATCAACGAGCTAGTCAACTAGAGGCTTACTAGGGACATGGTGTTGTCTATGTATCCACACATGTATCTGAGTTTCCTATCAATACAGTTATAGCATGGATAATAAACGATTTATCATGAACAAAGAAATATAATAATATTTAATTTATTATTGCCTCTAGGGCATATTTCCAACAGTCTCCCACTTGCACTAGAGTCAATAATCTAGTTCACATCGCCATGTGATTAACAGTCAAGGTCACATCCCCATGTGACTAACACCCAAAGAGTTCTGGGTTTGATCAGGTTATGCTTGTGAGAGAGGTTATAGTCAACGGGTCTGCAACATTCAGATCCGTATGTACTTCGCAAATCTCTATGTCATCTTGTAGATGCAACTACTATGCTATATTTGGAGCCATTTCAAATAACTGTTCTACTTGGACCTATTCTAAATTGTTGCTCCATTATACGTATCCGGTATCTCTACTCAGAGCTATCCGGATAGGTGTTAAGCTTGCATCGACGTAACTCTTTACGTCGAACTCTTTTACCACCTCCATAATCAAGAAAATTCCTTAGTCCACTAGTTACTAAGGATAACTTTGACCGCTGTCCTGTGATCCATTCTTAGATCACTCTTGTACCCCTTGACTGACTCATGGCAAGGCACACTTCAGGTGCGGTACACAGCATAGCATACTGTAGAGAGCCTATGACAAAAGCATAGGGGACGACCTTCGTCCTTCCTCTTTCTTCTGCCGTGGTCGAGCTTTAAGTCTTAACTTCATACCTTACAACTCAGGCAAGAACTCCTTCTTTGACTGATCCATCTTGAACACCTTCAAGATCATGTCAAGGAATGTGCTCATTTGAAAGTACCATTTAAGCGTTTTGATCTATCCTTATAGATCTTGATGCTCAATGCTCAAGTAGCTTAATCCAGGTTTTCCATTGAAAAACACTTTCCAAATAACCCTATATGCTTTCCAGAAATTCTACGTCATTTCTGATCAACAATATGTCAATAACATATATTCATCAGAAATTCTATAGTGCTCCCACTCACTTCTTTGGCAATACAAGTTTCTCATAAACTTTGTATACACCCAAAACTTTGATCATCTTATCAAAGCATACATTCCAACTCCGAGATGCTTACTCCAGTCCTTAGAAGGATTGCTGGAGCTTTGCACACTTATTAGCATCTTTCAGGATTAACAAAACCTTCCGGTTGTATCACATACAACCTTTCCTCAAAAAATCGTCGAGGAAACAATGTTTTGACATCCTATCTGCAAGAATCGCTAATATAATTCCAACAGACTCTTAGCATCGCTACGAGTGAGAAAGTCTCATCGTAGTCAACTCCTTGAACTTGTCAGAAAACATCTTAATGACAAGTCAAGCTTTCTTAATGGTGATACTTACCATCATTGTCCGTCTTCCTTTTAAAATCCATCTGCACTCAACAGCCTTACGACCATCGAGCTGTTCTGCCAAAGTCTACACTTTGTTTTCATACATGAATCCTCTCTCGGATTTTATGGCCTCGAGCCATTTATCAGAATCCGGGCCCACCATCGCTTCTCCATGGCTCGTAGGTTCATTGTTGTCTAGCAACATGACTTCCAAGATAGGATTACGTACCACTCTGAAGTAGTACGCATCCTTGTCATCCTACGAGGTTTGGGAGTGTCTTGATCCGAAGTCTCATGATCAATATCATAAGCTTCCACTTCAATTGGTGTAGGTGCCACAGGAACAACTCTTTGTGCCCTGCTATACACTAGTTGAAGTGACGGTTCAATAACCTCATCAAGTCTCCACCATCCTCCCACTCAATTCCTTCGAGAGAAACTTTTCCTTGAGAAAGGACCCGATTCTAGAAACAATCCCTTATTGCTTTCGGATCTGAGACAGGAGGTATACCCAACTGTTTTGGGTGTCCTATGAAGATGCATTTATCCGCTTCGGGTTCGAGCTTATCAGCCTAAAACTTTTTCACATAAGCGTCGCAGCCCCAAACTTTCAAGAAATGACAGCTTAGGTTTCTCTAAACCATAGTTCATACGGTGTCATCTCATCGGAATTATGTGGTGCCCTATTTAAAGTGAATGTGGTCGTCTTTAATGCCTAACCCATAAACTATCGTGGTAATTTGATAAGAGACATCATGGTATGCATCATATCCAATAGGGTGCAGTTATGATGTTCGGACACACCATCACACCATGGTGTTCCAGGTTGTATTAGTTGTGAAACAATTTCCACAATGTCTTAATTCTGTGCCAAACTCGTAATTCAGATATTCATCTCTATGATCATATCATAGATATTTTATCCTCTTGTCACGACGATCTTTCAACTTCACCCTGAAATTACTTGAACCTTTCAATAATTCAGACTCGTGATTCATCAAGTAAATATACTCAACATCTACTCAAATCATCTGTGAAGTAAGAACATAACCATATCCACTACACGCCTCAGCACTCATTGGACTGCACACATCAAAATGTATTACTTCCAGCAAGTTGCTTTCTGGTTCCATTTTACTGAAACCGAGGCTTTCAGTCATCTTGCCCATGTGGTATGATTTGCATGTCTCAAGTGATTCAAAATCAAGTGAGTTCAAACGGTCCATCTGCATGGAGTTTCTTCATGCATATACACCAATAGACATGGTTCGCATGTCTCAAACTTTTCAAAAATGAGTGAGCCCAAAGATCCATTAACATGGAGCTTCTTCATGCGTTTTATACCGATATGACTTACGTGGCAGTGCCACAAGTAGGTGGTACTATCATTACTATCTTTTGGCATGAACATGTGTATCACTACGATCGAGATTCAATAAACCATTCATTTTAGGTGTAAGGCCATTGAAGGTATTATTCAAATAAACAGAGTAACCATTATTCTCCTTAAATGAATAACCGTATTGCGATAGACATAATCCAATCATGTCTATGCTCAACGCAAACACCAATCTCGATGGTAGAGGGAGCGTACGATATTTGATCAACCTTGGAAATACTTCCAACACATATCGTCAGCTCACCTTTAGCTAGTCTCCATTTATTCCGTAGCTTTTATTTCGAGTTACTAACACTTAGCAACCGAACCGGTATCTAATACCCTGGTGCTACTAGGAGTACTAGTAAAGTACACATTAGCATAATGTATATCCAATATACTTCTATCGATAGCCTTCTCATCTACCAAGTATCTAGGGTAATTCTGCTCCAGTGGCTGTTCCCTTTATTACAGAAGCACTCAGTCTCGGGTTTGGGTTCAACCTTGGGTTTCTCCACTAGAGCAGCAACTGATTTGTTGTTCCATGAAGTATCCCTTTCTTACCCTTGCCCTTCTTGAAACTAGTGGTTTTACTAACCATCAACGATTGATGCTCCCTTTTGATTTCTACTTTTCGCGGTGTCAAACATCGCGAATATCTCAAGGATCATCATATATGTCCCTGATATATTATAGTTCATCATGAAGCTCTAGCAGCTTGGTGGTAATGACTTCGGAGAAACATCACTATCTTATCTGGAAGATCAACTCCCACTTGATTCAAATGATTGTTGTACTCAGACAATCTGAGCACAAGCTCAACAATTGAGCTTTTCTCCCTTAGTATGTAGGCTAAGAAAATCGTCGGAGGTCTTATACCTCTTGACTTGGGCACAAGCCTGAAATCCCAATTTCAGCCCTCGAAACATCTCATATGTTTCGCGATGTTTCAAAACATCTTCGGTGCCTCAACTCTAAACCATTTAACTGAACTATCACGTAGTTATCAAAATGTGTATGTCAGATGTTCGCAACACCCACAGACGATGTTCGAGGTTCAGCACACTGAGCGGTGCATTAAGGACATAAGCCTTCTATGAAGCAATGAGGACAATCCTCGGTTTACGGACCTAGTCCGCATAATAGCTACTATCAACTTTCAACTAAATTTTCTCTAGGAACATATCTAAACAGTAGAACTGAAGCGCGAGATATAATTTGCGAAGCCCCTTTTTGACTATGTTCAGGATAATTAAGTTCATCTTATGAACTCCCACTCAGATAGACATCCCTCTAGTCATCTAAGTGATTACATGATCCAAGTCAACTAAACCGTGTCCGATCATCACGTGAGACGGACTAGTCATCATCGGTGAACATCTTCATGTTGATCGTATCTACCATACGACTCATGCTCGACCTTTTGGTCTCTTGTGTTCCGAGGCCATGTCTGTACATGCTAGGCTCGTCAAGTTAACCCTAAGTGTTTTGCATGTGTAAAACTGTCTTACACCCGTTGTATGTGAACGTAAGGATCTATCACACCCGATCATCACGTGGTGCTTCGAAACGACGAACTTTAGCAACGGTGCACAGTTAGGGGAGAACACATTCTTGAAATTGTAATGAGGGATCATCTTATTTACTACCGTCGTTCTAAGCAAATAAGATGTATAAACATGATAAACATCACATGCAATCAAATAATAGTGACATGATATGGCCAATATCATATAGCTCCTTTGATCTCCATCTTGGGGCTCCATGATCATCTTGTCACCGGCATGACACCATGATCTCCATCATCATGATCTCCATCATCGTGTCTTCTTGAAGTTGTCTCGTCATCTATTACTTCTACTACTATGGCTAACGCTTTAGCAATAAAGTAAAGTAATTACATGATGTTTAAGTTGACACGCGGGTCATAAATAAATAAAGACAACTCCTATGGCTCCTGCCGGTTGTCATACTCATCGACATGCAAGTCGTGATACCTATTACAAGAACATGATCAATCTCATACATCACATATATCATTCATCACATCCTTTTGGCCATATCACATCACATAGCATACCCTGCAAAAACAAGTTAGACGTCCTCTAATTGTTGTTTGCATGTTTTACGTGGCTGCTATGGGTTTCTAGCAAGAACGTTTCTTACCTACGCAAAACCACAACGTGATATGCCAATTGCTATTTACCCTTCATAAGGACCCTTTTCATCGAATCCGACCCGACTAAAGCGGGAGAGACAGACACCCGCCAGCCACCTTATGCAACTAGTGCATGTTTGTCGGTGGAACCGGTCTCACGTAAGCATACGTGTAAGGTTGGTCCGGGCCGCTTCATCCCACAATACCGTCGAATCAAGATAATACTAGTAACGGCAAGCATATTGAACAAAATCAACGCCCACAACTTCTTTGTGTTCTACTCGTGCATAGAATCTACGCATAGACCTAGCTCATGATGCCACTGTTGGGGAACGTAGCATAAATTCAAAATTTTCCTACGTGTCACCAAGATCTATCTATGGAGTCATCTAGCAACGAGGGAGGAGTGGATCTACATACCCTTGTAGATCACGCGCGGAAGCGTTCAAGAGAACGGGGTTGATGGAGTCGTACTCGTTGTGATCCAAATCACCGATGATCCTAGCGCCGAACGGACGGCACCTCCGCATTCAACACACGTACGGAGCAGCGACGTCTCCTCCTTCTTGATCCAGCAAGGGGGAAGGAGAGGTTGATGGAGATCCAGCAGCACGACAGCGTGGTGGTGGAAGTAGCGGGATTCCAACAGGGCTTCGCCAAGCGCTGCGGGAGGAGGAAGATGTGTCGTGGGAGGGAGAGGGAGGCGCCAGGGCTTAGGTATGGTTGCCCTCCCTTCCCCCCACTATATATAGGGCCAAGGGAGAGGGGGAGGGTGCAGCCTTGCCCCTTCCTCCAAGGAAGGGTGCGGCCAAGGGGGGGAGGAGTCCATCCTCCCCAAGGCACCTCGGAGGTGCCTTCCCCCTTTAGGACTCTCCCCTCCTCTTGTCCCTTTGGCGCATGGGCCTCTAGGGGCTGGTGCCCTTGGCCCATGTAGGCCAAGGCACACCCCCTACAGCCCATGTGGCCCCCCGGGGCAGGTGGCCCCACCCGGTGGACCCCCGGGACCCTTCCGGTGGTCCCGGTACAATACCGGTGACCCCGAAACTTGTCCCGATGGCCGAAGTAGCACTTCCTATATATAATTCTTTACCTCCAGACCATTCCGGAACTCCTCGTGACGTCCGGGATCTCATCTGGGACTCCGAACAACTTTCAGGTTACCGCATACTTATATCTCTATAACCCTAGCGTCACCGAACCTTAAGTGTGTAGACCCTACGGGTTCGGGAACCATGCAGACATGACCGAGACGACTCTCCGGTCAATAACCAACAGCGGGATCTGGATACCCATGTTGGCTCCCACATGTTCCACGATGATCTCATCGGATGAACCACGATGTCAAGGACTTAATCAATCCCGTATACAATTCCCTTTGTCTAGCGGTACGATACTTGCCCGAGATTCGATCGTCGGTATCCCGATACCTTGTTCAATCTCGTTATCGGCAAGTCTCTTTACTCGTTCCGTAACACATCATCCCGTGATCAACTCCTTGATCACATTGTGCACATTATGATGATGTCCTACCGAGTGGGCCCAGAGATACCTCTCCGTTTACACGGAGTGACAAATTCCAGTCTCGATTCGTGCCAACCCAACAGACACTTTCGGAGATACCTGTAGTGTACCTTTATAGCCACCCAGTTACATTGTGACGTTTGGTACACCCAAAGCATTGCTACGGTATCCGGGAGTTGCACAATCTCATGGTCTAAGGAAATGATACTTGACATTAGAAAAGCTTTAGCATACGAACTACACGATCTTTGTGCTAGGCTTAGGATTGGGTCTTGTCCATCACATCATTCTCCTAATGATGTGATCCCGTTATCAATGGCATCCAATGTCCATGGTCAGGAAACCGTAACCATCTATTGATCAACGAGCTAGTCAACTAGAGGCTTACTAGGGACATGGTGTTGTCTATGTATCCACACATGTATCTGAGTTTCCTATCAATACAATTATAGCATGGATAATAAACGATTTATCATGAACAAAGAAATATAATAATAACTAATTTATTATTGCCTCTAGGGCATATTTCCAACAAGGACGTCCAGCAGAAACCTTGATCATACCTGTGGTCGACATAACTAAAACTCCAGGCGATTAAACCAAAATCACAAAGTGCGTTATATCGACTAGAGGGGGGTGAATAGGCATTTTTTATGAATTCTTCACTGAGGAATTTGCGGGTGAGGAAATTCCTGAGTGAAGAACTACTTGCAGCGGAATAAGTACTCAGAAGTAAACATAACAGTGCATGAGCATGGTCTTCATGATGAAATGAAAACAAGCACAGAGTACAGAAAGCGTAAACACAGGATAAGACAAACAGACTGAAGAAATTGAACTAAGGAAATAGAGAGAATCTTCAGTCAAAGTCTTCAAACAGATATGAACAAGCACTCAACACATAAATGAGGAAATGGAAGGGTTGAGGAAATGGAACCATGTAACTTGGTGAAGACAATGATTTGGTAGACCAGTTCCAACTGTTGTGACAGTTGTACGTCTGGTTAGGGCGGCTAGGTATTTAAACCTGAGGACACATAGTCCCCGACACCCAGTCCTGAACACGCAGCTCAGGACACTTAGTCCTCACCGTATTCCCCTTGAGCTAAGGTCACACAGACCTCGCCCAATCACTCGTGGTAAGTCTCCAGCTGACTTCCAAACCTTCACAGACTTGGTCACTCGGTGATCCACAATTTCCTCTTGGATGCTCTACACCATGACGCCTAACCGTCTGGAAGACGCACAGTCTTCAAAGGTAACAAGCGTCGGATCCATGCAGGATCAATCTCTTCAGTGATGCTCAATCACTTGGGGTTTGTAGGTGTTTGGGTTTGGGTTTTCCTCACTTGATGATTTTCACTCGAAGTCCTTGGAGGATGGGTTGCTCTCAAATGACAAGTGTCAGTTTCTCTAGGAGCAGCCAACCAGCTAGTGGTTGTAGGGGGCGGCTATTTATAGCCTAGGGAGCAGCCCGACATGATAAGACATAAATGCCCTTCAATGATATGACCGTTAGGTGGGTAGATATTTTGGGACAGCTGGCGCATAGCACAGCAACGGTCGGAATTTTGAGTAGCAAAATCCTCGGGGCTATCATGTTCCTCACCGTGTAGGCAATCCGCACTAGCGAATTCCTAACTCCTCAGCCAGAACAAATTCCTCAGAGACCAGAAGAACTTCGTCTCTGTCACTGAAGAAATTGACTGAGCTGTATGAGATTTCCAATGGTTTCATTCGAAGGGATTGGTAGGTGTAGGATTTGAGTTGAGCATCACATGGAAATTTTTCCTTAGTATTTCCTCGACCCCCTTTAACAGTACGGTGTTTCCTATGACTCAAGAAAGATAAAATGAAACTATGAAAACAAAAGTCTTCATGCTTCATGTTCCTCGAATGAATACCAAGTCTTCAGGATTGCACCAATTTCTTCACTTTCAAAGTCTTCAGAAATCCAAAGTCTTCAGTCGAAGAACTTCATTTTTAGGGGTCGACTTTCTCTGTAAATATCAAACTCCTCATAGACTTATGGACCTGTGTACAGTCATAAACACATTAGTCCCTTAACCTATAAGTCTTCAATACACCAAAATCACTAAGAGGCACTAGATGCACTTACAAATCCCATTTCAGGTGTTTGTTTGGAAAAAATTCCTATTAAATTCTCGATAGTGAATCGATTTGATAGATCAGATACCCTGGTCCTTATGGACTAACAGAAAAGGTACAATGTCGGAGATGATTCTATGAGATCCCTTGGTAGGGTGTTCCGGCGTAGTAGTTAGGTCAGAGGGAAACAAGAGACCAAGTTACCTAGGTTTCGGGCCCTCGAGAACAGATAATACCCTACTCCTGCTTGTGCATATTGTGGTTGGGGTGTACAAAGTACATGTACAAACCAAAGCATCTATCTATCGACTACGTCGGCTTCGGCTTATATAACATACAAGGGCCCCTAGGGTTACACAACCTAGTCATCTACGTCGGTGGAGGGGAATCCTCCATGGTTTTGGCTTCTTTATCTTGGACAACAATGCTTGCAGAGTCATCTCCTACGAGGCCCGTGGGCCGGACTGATGGCCTAGGGCGGAACCGACATAAGGGGCCTTGGGCCAGCCTACTCGGCCTGGCAACCGACAAGGTGAGCCACCCTTAGGTCGTAACACCGTCATACAAGATGTGAATTCAATGTGGGGCATAAGGTGTTGACCCTTTTGTTTCAAGGGGAGGGGGTTAAGCCATAATATTGTTATTCCCATCCTTATTGTGATCTGACCCTGTTCCCCGACCAGTTTGCTTGCTCACTAGAAGAGTCAAGTGAGAGTAGCTAATTTAGAAGGAAAAGGACATGAGATGCTACTAGTTAAAATTCCATCCAGTAAAATGGAAGAATTATACCATTTCTAAAATGATAGATAGGGATATAGTGAATAAAGCCATCTCAGCCATGGTAAAAGGAGTATTCCCCAACCCGGAGCTACTTTCCCATATTCTGAATTCAAGAGTTCCAATGTACGAGGTCCTACCATTGTTTGACGCAATCATCATCAAAACATGTGTTTGATTGCGGTTCAGAAGGAAGACTAACTACATGACTTGCATGTAACTATTCACAGTCAAAGGTTGAGCCAAACATTGTAGTCCTCAAACATTAAAAAATATTTCGGATAATCCTCATGATTACTTTTTTCCCCAAACGAAACAAAAAATAAAAACCATCTATGTTTTTGTCAAAGCTTGCTAACTTCGTGCAAAGAGTTGATGTACATTTGCTCATGAGACAATGCTAGGTGAGACATAGGTTGATGGGTGCAGGTTTAATGTCGTGTGGGAAGGGAGGGGTGGAGGGGGGAGGGTGCCAGTGCAAGAGTGTGAGGGGATTGGTTGGATGCCGGAGGCGGTGGCTTGACGAAGGAGGCAATTTGGGCAAGGTGCGGCAAGTGGTAGTGACGATGAGTCGGCCGGTGGTGGTGGATGGGTCAAGGTACGAGGGGCAGCGGATCCATATAACTTCTAGGGTGTATGACTTTACATCAAAAAGGGGAATTTGGTAAACAACAAACGTCAAATTTTTAAGTGGGGCAAAAAAATGTTTTTATGACAAATTATGTTGTCGCAAGGATGATATTTTTCTTTATAAGTATGGCAAATTGCACCACTGTGACACTCCTGCACGACCCAGTTGGCCAGCATCCCTAGCTTGATTCCCTCTCACTAGCCCCAGTCCCAGTTACCAACAAACTTGAAAAGATGGCTTTTTACATTTTACTAGTAAATGCGCACGTGTAACGCACGTGTAATTTTAATCCGGCTTGAAGATATACGTGAATTTTCTGTAGAAAAGTAGCACCAAAAGTATCGGAAATACAATTCGGCTCCCGGGAGCACGTGCTCCTACCTGTGGAAAATGAATTTTGAAATGTCAAAAAAATCTCAACAAAATTTGTATGTGTTCTTTGCAAAATCCAAATCTGCCTGAAAATATAGGCAGAAAGGTAAAGCATTTTGGCCTGTGCAAAAAAAAAAACAAATTGAACATCAATTGTTACACCAAAATGTCACACCCAAATTTGTTTTTTTTTTCACCGACGAAAAGATGTTCCTCCATTTTGCATGAAAATCGTCAAGCATGTTTGTGACACTAACACGAACATTTATGAAAAATTCCAGATTTTTTTTAAAAAATACTATTTTTTGATTTTTTGAAGGAAACTATTTTTTGATTTTATTGTTCATGTGGGTGCATGTGCACCCGAGAGCCAAAACGCCTCCTCCCAAAAGTATTTGTGTGTCTAACACCACCAGCTGGTTCCTACAAATGAGTTAAAATTGTACTAAATCCGACGTAATTAATGATACAGGCAAGTAACCAAGGGAGGGGGCAAATACCTTGTCCTCAAGCCGGTAAAAGAAAATTCCAAAAATCAAAGCGCAATTTATTCAAATCAGCTCAACTGATCAACTACCTAGCTACTACCAAAAGTTCCATATCACTGTGTAATATAGTCGTTTCATAGCGCATCATCCAGGAGATGCCACTAATTCCACAGCCATCGTCCCCTTCCACGGCGAACTAATTAGGCTAGTGCTACATAGGATACGATTCAGATCAAATCTAAACATGCTATAATAAAACCTGAGCACACCTCCAGATCACATCCAGTCAATCAAATAAATATACTACCCAAGTAAGCTTATAGAGCAGTTGTGCATAAAGCAAAATATTCCACGGAAAGAGATGAAGGGTGAAAAAGGATGGACCTCGATGTAGACGTTCTTGTTGGGGTCGAGCTCCTCCATGATCAACACCATGTACTCCTCGACGCACTCGAGGATCTTGGTGCCCTGATGGCCGGCCAGGAGGTCTATTAGGAGGCGGCGTCCTGCCGGGCGGCCAGGCGGTACAGGAGGAGGCGATGGGTGGGGGCGTTCTTGAAGGTGTGATGGGGGCGACAGCGGGAAGGTGCGATGGGCGGAGGCGGTTGGGGCGGAGAGAGGCAGCATCGTGCGTGCGGCAGTTCCCCTTTTCTTTCGTAGGAAAGGAAGGGGATCAGAAGAAAGACGTTTAACGCTAAACATGTTTAGTACTCACCATTAAAACAATAATGACTGTTGGATTAACACGAATGGATAGTCCAGATTTATTGGATCTGCCTCTCTGGGCCTTTTTATATTGGTATAGATGTGCAAGATATTTTCTCACAACTAAAGGCTAAAGCATAATGACCCCATGCCGTGTTTGTGGCCGTGAAAAAAATGTACGAGTGCACGGTAAAATAATTTTCAATTTTCATCATTTCTTTAGCTGCTTTAGGTATTGTCACTGTGATAGGGAAAAACACTCTTGCTACTAGTACGTGATTTTATACTGTATACTATATAACATCGAAAAAAGAAACCACCCAAGTTTGAAATCGTGGGTACGCAACAGGAGAAGGTGACCGACGCCCACACCCACTGCATCACTCGAAACGATCGCGATGCGCCGCGGGTGGCTCCTTCTGGTCCTCATCTTACTCTGCCACAGTGACACGCTGCGCTGAGGCGGCAGTAGACACGTAGATATATCTCTCGAGATCAGCTGCGCACCGCGCGAGCTGTGGATTCAAATGCAGAATGCAACGAACCTACCAGATTTACCGAGTCAAACGTGATTAGCCTCTTGTTAACACGCAAACGGCTAGACCCGTAAAAAAAGCACGCAAACGGCTAGTGCAGCTCATATATATTTTTTTTTTAAACGAGGCAAAAGCTTTGCCTTATATTGATAAAGAAGGAGCAAGAACAACAGCAAGGTGGGAATGGCTTAGGCCATCCCAAAGGAAAAGGAAAAAACAAAAACAACAAACAGATCAGCCCACAAGATCCGCCAGGTTTTTTGCTCCCGCTAGAGTCCAATCTTTTGCTACCTCTCTTATCTTGTGCATGACCACCACCGGCAGAGAGGATTTCTTGTTGAAGACTCTCTCATTTCTTTCCTTCCAGATTTCCCAGGTGATGAGCATGATAGCCGTTTTTAGACCTTTGGGAGAGGAAGAGGGCGACCTAGCTAAGGCCTGCCAGTAGTCCACCACCTTGGGGCGACCAGAGCCCATGCTAAGCAGTAATTCCGGGCAGGAGAGCCAGGATGCCGCCGCGGACCAGATCCTCTTGGAGTAACGGCATTCAAAGAGCATGTGTCTCGCCGTCTCAGGGGAGCACCGGCATAGCTGGCAGGAGGGCTGGTGTGGCCATCCACGTTTGGCCAGGCGATCCGCGGTCCAGAGGCGATTTTGGACGGCGAGCCAAACGAAGAAGCGGCATTTGGGAGGCGCCCACGTTTTCCAGACAATCGAGCCGAAGGAGCAAGGCAGCGCGGTCATGAACTGCGCCTTATAGGCGGAGCTCGCAGAGTAGCATCCATTTGGGGAGAGGGTCCAGATGATGGAATCTTCTATATCTGGGGAGAGCTGGATATCTGAGATGAGATCCCATAGCTGGACGAACTGGCCAATGTGCTCTGCCGTGAAGGCCTCCACCGCAATATCCGCTACCCAGGTATGATCAGTAAGGGCATCATGGACCGTTCGGTTTTTCCTCCTCGAAGCTTTGAAGATCAGAGGTGCCATATCTTTCGGTGGCTTGCCGTCAAGCCATGAGGAAGACCAAAAGGAGGCCTTCTTGCCATCCCCGATAGTAACACGAGTCGCGGCGGTGAAGAGCTGTCTATCTGAGGCATCGTTAGGAGTTTCAAAACCTACCCAAGGTTTTTCAGGAGCCTTCCATTCGTCCCAAAGCCAGCGAAGTCTAAGGGCGCGGGAGAACCTTTCCAAATCTAGGATCCCCAATCCACCAAGCTCCTTAGGGCGGCAGACCTTCTGCCAGTTGACCTTGCATTTCCCACCGCTGACAGATTCCTTGCAGTCCCATAGCATACCGCGACAGATCTTGGCCATAGTGCAGCTCATAGTCAAGAGGGCACGTAGCCCAGCGCGGACGGTTGGTGGACTGACGCTGGCCTACCGCCGCACGCCTGCACTGCACACCAGGGAGGAGGCGAGTAGCCGGCGGCCTGGCCGCGGAAGGATCTTTCGCTAATCGCTACGACCTTGCATGCATGGAGAGGAACGGGGGCGGACGCGCCGCCACCATTGCGGTGCCGCTTATCGCCTTCGTCATCGCGGCAGCGGCCGTCGTGCTGCCGTCAACTGTCTCCGGAGGTGGAAGAACAGGGAGCCATAGCAGAGAGTACAGGTACCGGCACCAGGAGCACTTCGTGCGGCGCGTCCCGGGCGAGCCCCAGAAAGCGAGGCTGCTACCGGCGACTACTCAGGCCATCAACAAGAAGGTAATCTACTGCAGCACGCGTGCATGCACAACGTGTAGTGACGGTGATGAATTGTTCGCTAGCTAGGTAGGATCTGACATTGCGCTTATATATCGCGTAAGATACATACTGGGAGCACCCCAGCCTCCTCAGAGTGTAGCGATTCCTGACCGTCAGATCTGGTGGTTGATGCCTTTTGGGCCGTCCGATCTAGAGATGGAGAGACGCCGGCCGTCGGATAAAGACGTGACACCGTGGATTGAAACAGTGTGCGCCCCAGGCTGCCACCGCGCGTAATTCCTAGATTCCGCCGAGGATATTTTGCTCATTCCATATACGACTATAAATAAACAGCGGCTTCCGTGCTAAAACCTAGCCGCCGCCTCCTCTTCCCTCGCTCACTTTCACTCCTCCCGCAGCCGCCTCCCTCCGTCCCTCGCTCTCACCGCCGATCCCATCTCCCCTATCCTCCCCGTTCATCCCTAGCCCGGCGCCGGCGGCGGCGATCGCCGTTCCAATCTCCACGGCCCCTCCTTCTCCACCGTGGCCCGTTACTTCGTCAGCAACCTCTCGCCGGTCTGATTCGAGCCGCTCCGCGCCACCCCGGCCCCGACCCCCCTTCTTCCAAGCCGGCGCGGCCACCGTCGACGGCGAGGATCAATACCAGCCGCAGGAGGAGCAGGAGTGCGGCGGAAAGGAGGAGGATGATCAGGGGAGGTCGAGCCGCCATCCGCCGCTGGCCGTCGACACCTCCTGTTCGACCACACAGAGAGAGCACCAGACCGTCGTCCTTGCGTTCGTTCTCCTTCAGGAAGAAGACGACCCAAGGTGAGCCACCTTCGATCGATCTCGCAGGGTCAGCGGGGACTACAACCTGAGGCTCCATGGCGGCGGCTAGCGAGTTCATATCGCCCTCGACGAGAGGACAGGTACGCGCCCTGCTGTGTTCCATCCATCGATCCATCCTCCCACTCTTGTCGCCGCCTTCTGTTTCTCATCGCGCCTGCCTCTGTTTGCTTTTTTTGGGTGTATATTCAGGCTCCAGGTTTGCATCGCATGGCGTGTAGCTCCACGGCTTCTTCAGGGCCAGCATCAAGCTGCCCTCTGACTACGCCGCCGGCATCGTCGTCGCCTTCTACGTGAGTACATATATACCACACCCCTACACTGCATCTCGCTTTTTGCAAACGAACCAATATAATGCAGAGAGTGTGACGAGAGAATTACTGTTAACAGACTTTGGCGTCCGGTACATGTCGAACGGCGAGCTGGACTTGAGTTCCTTACAGGTACAATTTGCCTCTCCCTTGCAATATGACTAGGCTGGAGTTAGGGGTCATGGCTTCAGGTCAACAACACACGTCTTAGCTCTAACGTGATACAAGGCCCTGATAGATTGCAGATACACTCTAAAAATACCAAACTGTTGAATCGTGAGAAATTCATAGTATATGTGATTCTGTAGATTGTATTTATACGTATATGAAGCTTTTTGCAAAATAGAGCAGAAATAAAATAAAAGAGCTTTTTGTTTAGCTTAACAGAGAAAGACTAAAATACATTTTGTTTCTATCACAAGAATGGATGCAAGTGTCTTGTGCATTGGATTCCAAGGGGAAGTCACATCCAGAAAAAAAAACAAGAATCAAGTGTATGGTTGTGCAAAAAGTCAATAACAAAGAAACAAAGTATGCTAATGTTTGCTCTGATTTATATGATGACATTGCTTCTTGAAACTTAAGACCACTTTGTAATGTTTTGGACAAGCTTTTACCCAAGTGCAGTATTTGGTTTACTGTTTGCCTCAGTGTATCCAACTTTTCTGGTGGACCAAATGCCTAGCAACACCATGTAATATAGGAAGGAAAGAAAATTTAGTATACGACATAGTGTTGGCATTTTTCATATGGTGAAGTTTTGATTTTGTACTTAATCTAAAACATTAGTGCTATGTTTTACTTTGTTGGTAACCTGTCAATTTGTACGCTTCCTGCCCTTCTCATTTTCAATGGAACTTAATAATATCATCTCATTAATTTTGTCCCTTGTTATTTTATATCATATGAAAGTTGTTTACACATCGGTATCTTTTTGCAGAAAGGACTGCATACATTGGACACTTGACTGGAGGTTTAATTCATTTGATATTGTCTTCACTAACTGTGAGTGAGTTTACATTTATCTATCATTACAAAATGCTTTCTTCTGTTCTTCCAGTCTGCATGTTTTGTGACCTTACAACTTCTCCATGATGGCAATATATCTGCTTATGACTATTCTAATTGTTCTCATGGTTGCTTTCCCTTTTGATGACTCATATGCATGATATGTCTTATCCTTAAACTTCTTATCACATTTTGTTTTACTTGGCCGTTGCATCTAGGAATTTTTTGTGTAAACAGATCTACCATTGGTATATATGTTGAAGTAGTAACTTTAAACCTCCCCGCAATACCAAACAATAGTTACTTTAAACCATATGCAAGCCCATTTTACATGAAATTTTCTGGTTTTATCACATTGCATTGTCCACCGATGAATAGAATCTATACAGACTACTGTATGAATATCATCACCTTTTTAAAAGTTGATTTGCCTTCAGTGGTATGCACTACTATTTTCTTCGACATATAACAATGGATAGAATGTGCACATCTGTGTTTCTATAGTTATTTGCCCTTCATAAAAATTTTCTACCCGCTTAATGATTGTCGTTCAGAATTTAGATTTTTTTTGGATGAAAGATGATGTTTCATTCTTTTAGTAGTCCACTGGATAGTCCAAAATCTGTTTTACATAGTTAATTATTCGTTGGTAACTCAGAAGTGGTTGTTCATAACTAACCGTGCATGGATGTTTAGTTATGTACCTTGAACTTTATTGTAGTCTGCAAGAAGTTTCCTACTGTTCCACTCCTCGTTTGTGCATCTTATCAGTAGATGCTTATTTATTTAATCATCTCGATTATTTGATCAGCTGACGGTTCAATTCCACTTTGATGCTTGAATGTCTCGAAAAGAAGGTAAAGATGGATATATGCACCCTGTTGAAGTTACAATTGTTTTTTCTTACTTCTATAGTTGTATTCAGTTTCTAAAGGCCTTTCAAGCTTTCTATTCTTACGGATATCTGCATTTCCGTACATTTTCTCAAGTTGTGGATTTGGAGTGACCAGTATGATTGGGTTCTCCATTAGACATTATCTACAGTCTCCCCGACATTTCTTATTTCATATGCAAGCAGCTAACCAATGTAACATGATTATGTTTTGAGTGTAGCTCTACTTTTTCAAGGATGTTGTTCATAGCTATAATGTTTTTTTAAGTATCACATTTTACGGATGACTGTACCTATAATGTTGTTCATATAAGATACAGGGCAAAGTATTTGTGCAACCTCTGTCCCTGTCCAACGTGTTGTGCGTTGTAGGAGGAGCAAGCGGACCCCGGTCTGGTATCAAGCCGAGGTGAGCCCCTCCTTCCCATGCATCCTTTTTGTTTGGGAGATGCCGCCTTTTCTTGACTTGGCCTGTTGTCATGCGTGCAGCCATGTCCAGGTTGGAGCGGTGATGGCAGCTGCAGCGGGACGGACGACGCCGGCAACAAGCACAGTTCCTCATCTTTGTCTCCGACGAAAAGGATCATCTGGTGACAAAACACCTCCTCCTTCTCTTCTCTGTGTGTGCTCCTCCCATTGATGATAAACAGACAGAAGTTGTTTCAGGACAGGGTATCTTGCTCTGAAACAGACTATGTAGTCTATACTGTATGTGCCATTAAAACTGTTTATTGTTATTGCAACTGAAGCTGCACAAAAGGGCTTTCAGTTGTTTATACATTACTCAGCCTCCAGTCTCATTATGTACAAATGACTTGATCTAATTATTATGAAAGACCTGTGGGGTGTGTTGCTTTCTGTATAAATAACTTGCTATAATTGTAGGTTTTGTTCTATTTCTTTTTTTTAAACTTGATGCGTCGAGCTTTGAGCTACTATACTATTTTGGATCATGCCTTGGCCGGGCAACGCGCGCCAGGGCGCGCTTCCTATCTTGGTCGATATGTAAATTTTTATTTATTGAAATTACTTTAGGTGATTGGTTGATGCACAGTCCTGAGCAAACAAACCTTACTCATCCCCTTCTCTGTAAATCATTGTATGCAGGTTGTCGGCACATCTTCTAACAAAGTCACCTCCTGTGATCCTTTTGTCGACAAGCAGCTAGACCCAAGATTAGTCTCTGAAGATGTCTGTTCATAATTTATTATTCTCTAAGTTCCACATGATTAGTCTCCAGAAAAAGCATGGCCGCCGGCACAAAATGGACGAAGAAGAGGTGAGCTGCCGCAGCATCGAAGCTCTCGCACCGCTGCTCCCGTCGAGCTCGCGCGTGCGCCGGATCTGATGGCCAACACAGCCCGTCTGTCTGCCGGCACCTCCAAGCAAGGCCTACAACAGCAGGTGAGCCCCCTACTCTGCAATTTTTCTTCACATCCTTTGAAACGCATTGAAAGATCGCTGAAATTTATATGTGCTCTGTTGTCCTGAAAAATAATGTTATCTAGAAAGATGGCTCTGTCCAAAAGATCACCGAGATCCTAGATGCGGGAAATATGACCACCCCTTGCTTTAGTTTCAACAAGGCGTTAATTTACAGATGTGTCTAAATTTTTCTACATCATTGAACTAGAACTGTTTGGGAGATCAACCAGAAAATTGTTGTTGACATGGCTGTCGATCGTGGCTGCTACATGGATCAAAGCCAGAGCCTTAATATCAACATGGATTTGTATAACTTCACTGCACTTCCACGCCTGGTCCATGGTTTGCCTGTCGATTTAGATACTGTTTTAGCACTATGTGATTTTACTAAAAATTTAGCAGGCAGTGTTGAACAGGTCGTTACATCGCCACGCTTGAGCGAGTCACATGACAAGGCGTTCAATCAAAGCTCTCTCTATATGTGGTCTACTATAAAATATATTACTATACCATAATAGAATCAAATAGATTGGTTATCCTGTGTTATAATTATGCCGTGCTTTTAGTATATTGTAAATCTTGCTTTGTACCGAATCTTTATGCAAATCGATTATCCTGGGCTACCACTGTGCCATTCTCTTGGAATGTAATGAATCTTGGTGCAAATCAGTTATCCTGTCAAATCTTGATGCTTTTTTACTTAACCACTATTATTATAAATATTTTACTATGCACTGTATTTTGATGCATTCTGTTGAACCAGCTCCTTCTATGAGAGACGCTTGACCATTGCCTTACACAGGCACTACGCGTTGCGCTTTCTGATGTAAATCACTTCCTGGACAGGTGGCACACATCCTGATGCAAATCAGTTCCTGGACACCCAACTTGAGATCAATTATCCCGTAGGTTGACTATACCTTGGTTTTAGTAGTCTTTAATGTTTTTGCTCTATACTTCTAACTACTATTTCTAACTTAGCTTAATAGCCCTTCTGGGCTCAACTGTATAAAAAAATATGGCTTACAATTGTTGTTCTGGATTATGTTGTCCCTTCTGCGTTGTCGGATGCTTTACCTTGGCAGCATGGTTTAAATTCCTTGCTTTCTCCATGTGAATTTTCCAAAAAGCTTCTCTATTTAAGGAACCAATTTTGCTCTTTGATGTTGCATCGACCAATGCTCAGTACCTAATATAACTAAAAGTCGGTTACCGGGTCAATACACCTTATAAAAATTATGAATGGGCAATATGTGGCCATCTAGAGTAGAATTTGGTTTATTGATTGATACAAGGGTCAAATTAGTCTTTTCTCAAGGTAATTACCACTGTTTTGTTTTTAGGCTTATGTGCCTGGTTTTTTTAGGATCTCCGTGTCAAGGTGGGGATATATCAAAGTAATGCCATGTTCTAATTATAAATGAAGAGAAAGTTAAGAACTTAGTAATTACATAGTAATCATGGCTAGAGCATAGAGGTCAGAGATGTGCAAATGATTTATTAAAAAATTGTATTTCCAACAACACGTTGGATCACATCGGGTATGCATTTTTTGTAGAATATAAGTCAGGTTTAGAACTTTTTACCACGACAACTAGAGTAAATCCATCGTATATATTCAGTAACGCATATATTTAGATATTCATGATGTTGCATAAGCATACTTCAGTCGCCTGGGAGGACTAGCTGCTGGCGTATATATGTATTCCTTGGTTCTAACAAGATGCATGCCAATCTTAGAAAATATAGTAAGTACCTATCCTGAAATTTATGATTCGCGTGAGGTGACTATCTGTAGATAACTATTGTACTTGCATAGCTGGTTGATTTATTTGATTATAATCAAACCAAACTATTGTAATTTTAAGATCGTGATTATTCAAATGAAAAATGATCAAAGAAATACATGTACAGAGTCACATCTCTTGAGATCATGATTAGGCATGCAATTACTCCTTCAAATTATTGTGATATTGTATATTGCCCTTTAGTCTAATAAATTATGTAATGTGGTGCTCCACCTCCTTCTCTCTTCTTGCCAGGACATATACTCTGTCGGATTACATCTATGTTCTAAAATCTTTTCCAGACCTAATCAATATGTGAAAGTTTAGTGAGGGGCGCCCCCGTTTACTCACGCCGCTCCAGGTTCACATCTCTCTCTCTCTCTCTCTCTCTCTCTCTCTCTGCTCCTCCCATTGTATTGACTTGCAGCTTGCTGCCGGAACCGGATGGGGTCTCCAGCCAGCCTGCCATTTGGCTTACAGTCCTGGTCGTTGCAAGTTAGCCTTACATAGGTACAAGGGTTTTAGTACTTCATTAATGTGACAAAGTGAAACAAAAATTGTTGCTTCGAATTACTAATGGAGTGGTTTCGATGAGAACTGATAAAGAATATATTTCACGACTGAGACATTGATATGAAATTTGAGTATTTAATAGAGAAGTCCAGTTCATATATGAAGAAAAAAAAAGGCATGATGTACTACATTGACGGTGATTATTAGCCCATTATGGTACTTCAAATCTGATAAAGAATATATTTCATGACTGAGACATGGGATTTAGAGTCTCAGTTCTGATATGTACATAAATCTCCTTTTATTTTGTCATGCTACTGATAGTTTTAATATGAGACTATTTGTTCTGTTTATGTCTTATAAATAATGAAATGGCATATATGTTAAGTTCTCCTATTTTAATTATATTATGTTGTCAATGATGTATGGTTCTGGAATTTGGAGATTAACATTCAGGCTTTGGTATCTTGAATCTTTTTGCTTTCTACTAAACTTGATGCAAACAATTTGTCCTATCTGGCACTGGCTTTTTGGAACAAATTTTGTCATGTGCTTGCAAATTAATTATCCTTTTGACTTAGTATACTCAGATTACCATGCTTTTGGTATATCTCTACTGTTTGTGCTCTATACTAAGCTCCTTAGTACTGAAAGAATGCTGTGATTTTTCTTGAATGTACAAGATCTGTACATGCTGGGTCACGGTGCTCAGGCGGGCAACGCGCGCCAAGGCGCGCTTCCAATCTGGTATAGGTGGTTGAAGGCGTGATCGAGGAAGGCCTGGCTCGGTCTCGGGCGGCCATCCGCCGGGCGACTCGCGCGCCCAGGGACGAGAGCGTCCGCCGGATACGGAGCTTCAGGGACGTCGGCGACGCTTTTGCGCCGCGAGGCGCAATCTACCGCAACGCCATGGCCTTCCACAGGTACGTCGTACCTGTCTAGCTGTAGCTTTTTTTTTAGGAAACAACGGCGATGATGTATCGTCATTAAAAAAAAGTTAAGCGACTGATGTTTTGCGGTGAATCTGACTCAGGAGCTACGTGGAGATGGAGAGGAGAATGAAGATATGGACGTACCAGGAGGGGGAGCCGCCGCTGGCGCACCTCGGCCCGGGCTGCCGGGCACCGACATCTACTCCATCGAGGGCCAGTTCCTGTACGAGATAGAGGACCCCCGGAACCGCTTCGCCGCGCGCCGCCCCGTCGAGGCCAACGTCTTCCTGCTTCCCATCAGCGTGTGCAACCTCGTCCACTACGTCTACCGCCTCAACACCACCGCCTACCTCGCGCCGCTGCGCCGCCTGGTCGCGGACTACGTCCACGTCGTCGCCGAGAGGCACCCGTACTGGAACCGGTCCGGCGGCGCCGACCACGTCCTCGTGTCGTGCCACGACTGGGCGCCGCTGGTCTCGGAGGGGAACCGGCAGCTCTACAGCAACACCATCCGGGTTCTGTGCAACGCCAACACGTCGGAGGGCTTCAGGCCCAGGAAGGACGCGACGCTGCCGGAGGTGAACCTCGCCGACGGCGTCCTCCGCAGGCCTACGTTCGGCCTGCCGCCCGAGAACCGGACGACACTCGCCTTCTTCGCCGGCGGGATGCACGGCGAGATACGCAGGAGCCTCCTGCAGCACTGGGTCGGCAGAGGACCCGGACATGCACGTCCACGAGTACCTCCACGCCGGGCAGGACTACCACGCGCTCATGGCCAGGGCGCGGTTCTGCCTCTGCCCCAGCGGCTTCGAGGTGGCGAGCCCGAGGGTGGTGGAGTCTGTCTTCGCCGGCTGCGTGCCGGTGATCATCTCGGAGGGGTACCCGCTGCCCTTCAGTGACGTGCCGGACTGGAGCAAGATGTCGGTGACGGTGCCGGCGGCTAGGATACCGGAGCTGAAGGTCATCCTGCGGGGCGTGTCAGAGAGGAGGTACCGTGTGCTGCATGCCAGGGTGCTGCAGGCGCAGCGGCACTTCGTGCTCCACCGGCCGGCGAGGCGGTTCGACATGATTCACATGGTGCTGCACTCCATCTGGCTCAGGAGGCTCAACGTCAGGCTACCATACTGATTCCCGGTGTCGGTGTCTGTATGTACATCTATCGTGTGTAGTATTTGATTTTGTAGGAATTATTGGTCGGAAGAAATTTTGGTCACAGTGCTATTTGCATGAAACTGAATTGAACACTACTAGTACATATTTTGTTTATTAAAAGTCAAACGTGTCTATGTTTGACAAAGGATGTGCCTAAAACTCGGTCGACAAATACTACTGAACAAAGTATCAATCGAGTGACATCCGCATAGTTCTTTTTCTTTGCCACGCGGCTGGATGCTACAAACGGCAACGAAAAATATTGCGACGGTATTATAACAACAAATGTTACAACCATTCTAACTAAAAAATGCTAGAACCGTCAATTAAGGAAGTTGCAACCGGTGAGATGACGTGCTACAAGCAGTGACGGACAACATGCTACAACTAGCAAGACGATGTTGCAACCGATAGGAAAAATGTTGCAAACGATGGGACAAAACATATGAAAAAAAATATCAACATGCAGAATACAAAGTTAGTACCATCAGATTTACGAAGTGTACTTTTATATTTTATTTATTTAGTATTTTAAATGTTGATATAATTTATTCTAGAAACTGGTCGAACATAGAAATATTTGACTTTTGGAAAACCTAATATGCACGTAGGGTGTATTTGACACCCAAAAAAAGTGGAAGCGCACAAAGCTACTCCTCTGTAAACAAATATAAAAGCGTTTAGATCACTAAAATAGTGATCTAAAAGCTCTTATATTTCTTTACGGAGGGAGTATAGTTTCTAACCTGATGAGTAACAGGAGAAATTTGAAGATAAAAGTACAAAAGATCTAGTCGACTATTCTTGCATATGTTTGTCTGGTAGTAAGCCCTTGCCGTCATGAGAACACAAGGACACAGGGAGTTGGGAGACAGTAAACGAGGTTCAAAGTCACAGGTTCATTACATCAGTGGGAGAGATCTGTCAACTGAGCCCTTGGGCCAGAACAGAATTGGGTTATTTACAGCTACTACATAATTGGACAACTTTGATCAGCAGGACAATATGTACAACAAAATAGTGTCTGCTGACATCTAGCGGTTGTTGTACTCGTTCTCCAGCTCCTGCCATGACCAAAACCATCAGAGACACCAGCTATGTATGCAAGTGGAATGTTATGCGACAGAAGTAACTAACTTCATATAGGTTGAGCGTGGCCTACGTACATCAAATAGAGAGTGGCCCAGGGCGACAGAAGGCTAATCTTGTTAGTATCAAGATATATTCTACTGAAGCAGCATCTGTTGAAAAGAACACTTCGTACAGTTCAGCCAGCAGGAGAATACCCCCATTAAACCTGGAGTGGTGGGCTGCCGAATATTGCTTTCCCGTCTTTGTAGTGCCCTCAAGAACTCCTCTGAGCTTAGGTTCCCATCACAGTTTGCATCAAACACATGGAAAATGACATCCACCACCTTATCAGTCAAGTCCACCCCACAAACCTGTAAAAAAAGATCATTAAAACAATTGAAAAATCCGAACTAATAATCAAGTGGTATCAGCTAACTGTCCAGCTAGCTTAGAATGGCTATACGGTGGGAGAAGGCCAGTGATTGTCGTTAGAAAGCTCAAGAGAAATAATTCCAGTGAAATTAGGTATTTCAGACTACATCTATAAGTACAATTATGGAAGACCATACATGAGTTGCAGCACGTTTCAGATCCTGCTTTGTCAACAAACCGTTTACTTTTCCATAGCTGAAGATAGCCATTGCAAATGGTTCCAATCTTCGCCGCAGATCAGCAAAAGCCTTGAACTCCTGAATTTCCAAATAACAACAACGATCTTCTAAAACACGGTTGGCTCAAGAAATATAACTGGGATATCGGATAGCAAACTGTCAAACCTCAAAGGTAATGCGCAGATCTTTGACATCAGGAGATTCATCAAAATCGTCAACTCTGTCAAGTAGCTTGTTTATGTGATTCATGTCAGCAGAAGCAACCATGGATAATGCAAAGTCCTTCGCAGATATTGTCTTGGATGATTTTACATCATAGTGACTGAACTCCAAGCGAACAATCTGAAGATGATTGAACAAAAAACAATGCCATTAAAAGGGTTTATAGATCTGGATTTATGTCTCTGTGGGGGTTGGTCACTGTGGATATTAGAAGGTAGAATAAAATAAACAAGCTTCACTAATTTCACTGCTAGTGCAAAATAAAATTGATGGAGCATTAGTGTCGTCAAAATTTTGACCATCACACGGTTTTATGCTTCCGAGACAACACATCAAACAACACAAAAACAAGTTCAGTACATCTTGTGTTTTGACTCTTTGTACTAAGTATGCAATTTGAAGATATGTCCTACTTGTGTTTATCACTGTTCCTAGAGACAACCGTGCAGCTTAGAAATTGAGTTGGCACATATGTTAACAGAATGCTGGATTTTTGGGTGACTGAACAATATCCATGAATACATGCACGCACAAAATGGGTTACATGACCCACAACACAGGAGTACTGAGAATGTTGCATCAGTAATAAGATGCTGAAACATAAATATTTCAACAAAAGATTAAGAAGGAAAAAAATCACCTCGTCATGTAATTGCTTCAAAAAATCAGAGAACTTTTCATAGTGTAGATGGTCACTGCCATCCTTGCCAAAAAAGTACTCAACCAATCCACCATCTTCCACTGGCTGACCAACCTTAAGTCCAATACGTAACCCATCCCTGTGGGCAGCTCCTTGCCTATTATAGGACCTCATCAAAGCCATTACTTTCTTAAACTCTTCTTTATCTATCTCCCTGAGAATGATAAATAGCATATGAGAATACTGAATTAACAGAGAAAAATCTTGCCAAATTTGGTTCATACCCTTCTGCATCATGAAATAACAAGTGAGATGATTGAACACGGATCAGAAAGCAGGTCTTTTTCTGCACGCCAATGGTGACATGTAAACAACAATAAAGCACAAACACGGAAATATTTAAATGGATCCTTGCGTAGATCCCATAGAAAAGAGGAAAGCATACCTTTAACGGCTTCAGTGAGCTTTAAAATTAAAAAATAAAACAAATGCAAAAGAAAGAACTGCCACTTAGGAGTGCCACATCTTTCTTTTCCCTATCAGAATTTGTTCCAGGTGGACTCTAAAGCATGGTATTCTAAGGGCTATATTCTTAGATACTTGGTCTATACTATCTATAGGCTTAAATTGCCTCAGTGATCTGCTTGCGCAAAATTATTCGCAGGCCTCTTGGACTCAATGTATGGTCTATGTTGAAAATAGAACCATGATATAGTGACTTGATAAATCTAATGGGCTGGATTTCTTACTAAGAAAAGCAAAATGGGTAGTAGGTCAGCCCCACACATCTAATGTATGGTTTCCGCATGGACACAGTACTTTTTCAGTTGGCATGCGCTTCTACTGAACTTATGCTAAATGTATAGAGTCATTTGTTTGCTACCAGAGCATATCAGAAATTCTAATCGCCAAAACTTATCAAGTCCAGCCAGAGGAAGCATAATAAGGTGACATAAGCAGGCTATAAGAGTTACCACATCAGATTTGAGATGAGTTGGAGGAGAGAGGAAAAGAGAGAGAAGAAGAGTGCGCTGTAGATTTATGACTTCGTGAGAGAATGAGGTGGGACATAAACTAATTACATAGTATATATCTATGGCTAACTATTACATATATGAGTAGGCTATTAGATTGACTGGAAATGATGTGGCAATGAGAGAGCCAGCAAGTGGTTATATTATTAGCCATGCTCTCAACAGAAAAGAAAATGCAGGAATATTTATTTTCTTCACATGTCACTAGCTACAAAGACTACAAATCAACATCATAGTTAATCTGAGATAAGACTATTTGAAGAACAGAGTTATATCAATCTCAAGAGTGAAATGATACATTTAAATTGGTTCCAGCGGCTGGAAGATAGCTTACCCATTGTGGTCAAGGTCAAACATCTTGAAAGCTATATTGAAGCTCGACTCAGGAATGCTAAGCAATGTCACAAAAAAGATATACCTGCACAAGGCAACATAAGCAGTTAAAGAAATGCATTGAGCTGATATCACTAATGGTTGCAGAAAGTATGAAACCACACTTGTAAGACTAACAGGTAGCGGCATGCAAATGCTAATGCCCTAAGAGAAAAGTGTAACAGCTCCCGGGTGGCACCCTCTATGAACAGTAAATTCAAAAAACAAAGAGGAAAAAAATCTGAAACTTTGCGGCATCAAAGATGGTCAAACTTTGTAGGTTCTTGCAAGTTTTCATGCCAAAATATCATGTAGAGAAATGTGTGCAAACGAGTTCAGATTTCAGTGCTAAAAGTGCTCAAAACTTCAAGCACTGAAATCTTTTTCGTGTGTAGAGCTCCTCGAATGGTTTTCCGGCATGAAAACTTACAAGCACCTACAAAGTTTGATCATCTTTGATGTTGCAATGTTTCAGAATTTTTTGATTTTTTCTATTTTTTTATTTTACTGTTAATAGAGGGTGACTAGGCACCTGGGAGCTGAAAACCCATTCTCAATGCCCTAATACCATAGTGGCACCTATATACCTACATGTATTATTATCTATAAGCATGCATGCTCGTTAAGAAAATTCAAGCGCAATAGGCTTGTGAAGTACTCCCTCCGTTCCTAAATATAAGTCTTTCTAGAGATTCCACCAAGTGACTACATCCGAAGCAAAATGAGTGAATCTACACTCTAAAATATGTCTACATACATCTGTATGTTGTATTCCATTTGAAATGTCTAAAAAGACTTATATTTAGGAACGGAGGGAGTATTACACTACAAAGTGTATGATAATAATTGAACAAACTACAAAAACCTTCCTATCTGGTAGAAAATTGGATACCACATCAAATGGAAAATATGCTAGGCATTTCAGCTGAAGTCAGAACCACTTACTCGGCAAAGGAGATGAGCCCATCGCCGTTTGTGTCGAACAGCATGAAAAACTCAGAAGGAGCGCACTGTAGCTCGCCAGGGTTGCGCTCCCCTCTGAGTCTTCCTTCCCTTACAATATTAGATTCGGATGGAGGGAAAACGGGAACAACAGCCCTCATTAAGTCGGCAGGTAACATGTAGACTTCGCCCTCCGGGTTTCGGATGGACGCAAAGTACTCAAAGATCTATCAAGGAGAACACCACAATTAGAACAGTACTAGTTTATCGAATCACATAGCATGCAGCATGACATCGTTACCTTCTCAGGAGGGCTGCGCGTCCGAATGCGCTTCTCATAGTTGAAGAACACCCTTCTGCGATATGAGTCTGCAAAGCGAAGCGAAGAAAAAGGACGGTGAGCAATTGCTCCGCTTCCAGGAATCCGTCATATGAGCATTAGGATTGATTGAGGACAACAAATGGCGAGAATGTTCGCTCGGCATATGATCGGAGGAAAAGCGCTATTCGTCCGGTGGCCGATCCATACGGAAATCGTTTCTCTCTCCTCACAAAACTCCAAGCAGAAACTTGGCTCACAAAATTCCAAACGGAAACTTCGCAAAATTCCAACCAGAAACTAGGCGTGAGAGGCACATGAATTGATCAGGCTGTAAAGCTTTTGCGAATTATATAATGCATGGGTGCAGCCGTACGAGAGATCAAAAACAAGGGCACGCACCGCGGAAGAGGAACCTGCGCTTCTCCTCCTCGCGCTCCTCCGCGGCGCCCACGTCCCCAAAGCCCGCGTCCGCCACGGCGAAGTCCCCCTGGCCCGAGTCCGCGAGCGGCTGCGGCGACGGGGGGAGCAGCCAGATCCCCAGCCCCGACCCGACAGCCAGCGCGGCCGCCACCGTGGCGGCATCGGCCGCCCTCGCGTCGCGGCGGGGCGCGGCGCCCTCGGCGGCGGCCGCGGAGAAGGCCCGGAGCCGTCGAACGGCGGATCGGAGGAGCGAGGCGCGGGCCAGCGCGGCCATGGCGATGGCGGGATTGACGTGCGTTCTCGGAAGGGAAGGGGAGGAGAGGAAGCGGCGATGCGGGGGCGCACGGGGTGGGACGCGGTGGCCTGGCCGAAATGTGAGGCAAGGAACGGGAGATTAGCGTGGGACTAAAAGCTGCCATTATTGGGGCCCTTTTTATGGTCGGTCGCGAGACGACGACCCGACCGGTTTTCTAGCGCCATCGCCTCGGCCTATGCGACACGAGCACAACCGAGCCAGGTGCTGCTGCTTTTATTCCATTGGTTCGTGAGGAAAACAAGAGAAGAAATGCCCTCCCTGCCCGTGTGCTTCTTCTTCTCGCTGCACCTCCTCTCCTCCGGTTGCTGTGCAGCATCCCGTTTGTTTTTGAGAAAATTCCTTACTCCCTCCGTCAGCCAAAGAGTGAACGTCTGGGTATTCCAAGACAAATTAAATTTTTTGCAAAAAAACCCTCCCATCACTCAATTAAGGTGCCAACAGCTTTACCAAAGCTTCGATTCCCGTTGATAATAAATAAGAAGGGGTAGTAAAACACAAGTTTGCCAACAGAATTTTCTTCCCGCCACAGCACTTCCCGCCATGTACGACTAGTAGCTGAGTACTCCCTCCGTTTTTATTTAGTTCGCATATTAGCTTTGGTTAAAGTCAAGCTTTACAAACTTTGACCAAGTTTATATATAAAAATATTAAAATATACAATAACAAATCAACAACATTAGATTTATTTTTAAATATACTTTCATATCGTATAGATTTATTATGATAAATGTCTATATTGTTTTCTATAAACTTGGTCAAACTTTATGAAGTTTGACTTCGGTCAACTCTAATATGCAGAGTAAATAAAAACGGAGGGAGTACTAGTACAATATGGCGCCAGATTATAGAATTAGAAGCGCCAGATTATAGAATTAGAAGCGGCAGATTACATAATTGAGCCCAGATTTCAAATTTAGAAGGCCAAGAGACTATACACAGCTATAAAGCTGGCACACTAGCACCAGACCAAGTAGTACAACACATAGACAGACCATGGCCATTGACTTGAACATAGCACCAGAAGAGGGAGAAGTTGAACATGAGACTCCCTTGCATGAAGAAGTGCTCCAGGTTGGTCATCAAATCGATCTGAACTTGAACCCAGGTACATCTTGACCATCTTTTCATTTGTTCTCCTTGTTCATGTGCGCATGCTAATGATTCTTCTTCGCCATAGAGGACGAACTTGAGGCTGCCTTGCATGAAGAACTCCATGTCGGTTTTGAGCCTCACTTGCATGAAGTACTCTAGGCCGGCCACCAATTCGCCGGAGAAGATGAACATGAGTCTCCCTTGCATGAGGAAGAGCTCCAGGTTGGTCACCAAATCGATCTGAACATGGACCCAGGTACATCTTGATCATCTACTCCTTTGTTCTCCTTGTTCATGTGCACATGTTGATGATTCTTCTTCGCCATAGAGGACGAACTTGAGCCTGACATTGCCCATGGAGAAGAGGAACATGATGCCGATGTTGCCCATGGAGAAGAGAACCTGCATGAATCAGATGAATCGGGTTAGTAAAATAATTTAGTTATAGCATATATGAATGTTTAATTATAATCTTATTAAACTACTCACATAACCTCACCTTGTAGACCATGAACTTGAAGGCCAAGGCGGTGTTTTCCAGAGCATGGAAGAGGAAGTGCAAGCAATGGATGAAGCTCTACATAACCTTCGAGTTGACGAGGAAGACTATGGTGTGTATGCAGGCGATATAGAGATTCAATTTGAGGAAGAAGAGCTTGACGATTCAGCAGATGAAGCCATGTATGATTCAGCACCAGAAGAAGACATCTATGTGAAGCAAGAGCAACAAGATAATGAGCAAATTCATAATGAAGGCAAATACAAGAACTTAACAGATTTGCAAAGGACCGGTATTTATGAAGAATTGCTAGCAAGAAGTGTCAATCGGAAATTAAAGAAGACCACAACCAGAGAAGTTGCAAACATGTTCCATGTTTCGGTGCAGAAGGTCAGACGTGTTTGGAGGAGAGTGAAGGAGTGCCTTCGACAAGGCATACCCGTTGATGTAAGATCAAGGAAGCCGAAAAACTGTGGGCGCAAAAGGATTGTAGTTGACCTCAGTATGGTTCCTGAGATTCCTCGCAGCCAAAGGAGAACTATACGCAGTCTTGCAAGAGCTTTGGGTGTGAAGAAAAGCACACTACATAGGATGTTTACGGACGGCTTGCTCGATAGGCATTCAAGCTCACTCAAAACATATTTGAAGGAAGCAAACAAAAAGGCTAGGATGCGGTTTTGTCTCTCTATGTTTGACCAACAAAGTTTGCAAAATAGGCCGACGTTCAAAGATATGCGTAACATAATACATATAGATGAAAAGTGGTTTAACACCACTCAAAAGACTATGAAATTCTACAAGCTGCCATCGGAAGAAGAGCCACATAGGACCGTGCAAAATAAGAACTCCATTGGCAAAATAATGTTTTTGGTTGCTATAGCCAGGCCTAGATACAATGCAGAAGGTATTTGCATTTTGATGGGAAGATAGGCATTTGGCCCTTTATCAAAAAGGTTAATTTGAACCTGTAGTCCTTTTATTTATTATGCACATCAGTACTTGATCTAACTTCAGTTGCTTTGGTGGTTGTAGGAGCCGGCGCCAAGGAGAAGTGATTACCGTCCAAGAGGGACACTAATCACGAAAACAATCTCAGTTAAGAGAGATGTATCGAGGGAGTTTTTGATTCAAAAGGTACTACCAGCTATTCAAGCAGTTTGGCCTTAAGAGCTCGCAGGTGAGACGATATGGATCCAGCAAGACAATGCACCCTCACATGTCCCAAGTAATGACCCAGGTTTCCTTAATGTTGTTGCCCAAACTGGGCTTGATATTCGCCTCATGCAACAGCCTTCGAACTCACGGATATGAATATCCTAGACCTTGGCCTATTTTCCTCACTACAGTCCATGTCAGATAGATTGGTCTCTAACAATTTAGATCAGCTAATCAGCAATGTGCAGTAGGAATATGATGCCTATGATGCCGATAAGATAAACATGATTTTTCTTACACTACAAAGCTGCTTAATTAAGGTCATGAAGAGAGGTGGAGGCAACGACTACAAGACCCCTCACATGTACAAGGATGGCCTAGAACGTGCAGGAAATCTTCCTAATGTTTTAGATTGTGATCGCGAACTCTATGAGAACATCTTGCAGATCTTAGCCGACTAGAAGTTCTAATATTAGATGTGACTACTTTTGTAATGCTGGACATTGGGTTGAAATTGTTTATCCAACTATTATTGAGTTCATCATTTGTTTATCCAACTTAAAATTGGAACAACATTGAAAATCTAAAAAAATGCATCATCTAGAATCGAGTAATTTTCATGCCACTTCCAGCATTACTCTCTGGCCATGCATCATAAAATAAAGAATGTAAATTATCCGTCATCTAGTATCCATGGCTAGAGTAATTTTCGTACCAAATCAGTTGATCAAAATCATCATCTGGTACAAGAGATCATCATGATTGTGCACTCGAAAAGTCCATCACCTGTGCAATCGAAGTAGCTATATGGACCAGGAATTGATTGTTCATTCATCAAGATAATACCTTATTTATCCAACTAAATGTTGTAACAATAGCACTACAATCTCTGTATGAGAGCATGATGCAGACCTTAGCCGCCTAGAAGTTGTACTAGTAGAAGTGGTAGCTTTTTGTAATGCTGGACATTGTGTTAAAATTATTTATCCAACTGCTTATTCAATTCATTGTTTGTTTATCCAATTATTTATCCAACTTAGAATTGGAACAAAATGAAAATTCTGAAATTATGCATCATCTAACATCGATAGCGAAAGTAATCTTCATCCCAGTTCTATTAAGAAAAATAGACAATCTAAAGTATCCATGCATAGTCAGAGTTATTTTCATATCAAATCAGTTGAACAAATTTGACAATCTAAAAGTCCATCATCTGTGCACTTGAAGTAGTTACAGAGACAGAGTGTATTACAACAGTCAAGCCTTAATTTTAGAGATCAGGACTTGATTGTTTATTCATCAACATAGTACCATTTATCCAACTTAAAATTACTGTCGTAACAAGAGATCATCCATAACCAAAAAATATTTTTAGAGACCAGGACACTAATCACCATAACAATAGATCATCCATAGTAATAATATCTTCCATACTCCAATAGTATGAATCGATTTTCATACTTGCAGAACATATTTCATACTTGCAGAACATAAAAATATCTAGCCATACTTACTACATCCAGCCAAACTAATTGAAGATTGCATCCAGCCAACTTATGGAGCTAGTAGTGCTTGTGCATCTTCTCCGCAACATCCCCAGCACCTGCGGCCATTGTGTCATGGTCAGCCGCGGGACGCACTGATGCCGCTGTGCCGTCTTGCCCAACACCTACGGATGCGCTGACCTGCCCAACACCTGCTGCCGTGCCGACCTGGTTAGCCGCATGACCCGCTGCAGCGCCGGGTACAGCGCCTCCACGGCCTACACCTGCTTCACCATCAGTCCCTACGTCCTCGTCCAGGTCAAGGATCTTGGCGCCGCAACCGAATTGTCGCCGCCGACGGATGTACGAGGGCGAACGCGGTCGAAACTTGGCTGCACGAGCACGGTGAGGGCCTCCAGAACCAGATCCTCCGCGGCCGCGTGTTGCACCGCCGGCCGTCACGAAGGCCTCGACTCGCTGTCCATCGCCGACTTCCGCTCATCCGCCCGCTCCGCCGCCCGCCATGGTTCCAGTGAGGCACACACCGTACTGGGAGTTTATATAGACTGGCCGCCATTACTCTCTCGATGACCAGCAACTGCCTTGGATTGGAGGATTGACTCCTAGCGAACTGGGATTGGATCGGGGGAGGAGAAACGTTGGGGGAGAGGAGTGTTGGAAATATGCCCTAGAGGCAATAATAAAAGTATTATTATTATATTTCCTTGTTCATGATAATTGTCTTTTATTCATGCTATAACTGTATTATCCGGAAATCGTAATACACGTGTGAATACATAGACCACAATATGTCCCTAGTAAGCCTCTAGTTGACTAGCTCGTTGTGATCAACAGATAGTCATGGTTTCCTGGCTATGGACATTGGATGTCGTTGATAACGGGATCACATCATTAGGAGAATGATGTGATGGACAAGACCCAATCCTAAGCATAGCACAAAGATCGTGTAGTTCGTTTGCTAGAGCTTTGCCAATGTCAAGTATCTCTTCCTTTGACCATGAGATCGTGTAACTCCTGGATACCGTAGGAGTGCTTTGGGTGTATCAAACGTCACAACGTAACTGGGTGACTATAAAGGTGCACTACAGGTATCTCCGAAAGTATCTATTGTTTTATGCGGATCGAGACTGGGATTTGTCACTCCGTGTAAACGGAGAGGTATCTCTGGGCCCACTCGGTAGGACATCATCAAATGCGCAATGTGACCAAGGAGTTGATCACGGGATGATGTGTTACGGAATGAGTAAAGTGACTTGCCGGTAACGAGATTGAACAAGGTATTGGATACCGACGATCGAATCTCGGGCAAGTAAAATACCGCTAGACAAAGGGAATTGTATACGGGATCGATTGAGTCCTTGACATCGTGGTTCATCCGATGAGATCATCGTGGAACATGTGGGAGCCAACATGGGTATCCAGATCCCGCTGTTGGTTATTGACCGGAGAACGTCTCGGTCATGTCTGCATGTCTCCCGAACCCGTAGGGTCTACACACTTAAGGTTCGATGACGCTAGGGTTATAAAGGAAGCTTGTATGTGGTTACCGAATGTTGTTCGGAGTCCCGGATGAGATCCCGGACGTCACGAGGAGTTCCGGAATGGTCCGGAGGTAAAGATTTATATATAGGAAGTACTGTTTCGGCCATCGGGACAAGTTTCGGGGTCATCGGTATTGTACCGGGACCACCGGAAGGGTCCCGGGGGCCCACCGGGTGGGGCCACCTGCCCCGGGGGGCCACATGGGCTGTAGGGGGTGCGCCTTGGCCTACATGGGCCAAGGGCACCAGCCCCAAGAGGCCCATGCGCCTGGGGAAACCCTAAAGGAAGAGGCCCAGCAGGGGAAGGCACCTCCTAGGTGCCTTGGGGGGGGGGAGGACTCCTCCCCTGGCCGCCGCCCCCTTGGAGATTGGATCTCCTAGGGGCTGGCGCACCCCCCCTTGGGATCCCTATATATAGTGGGGTAGGAGGGCCTCCCAAACACACCTTATGCCTTTGGTGCAGCCCCTCCCTCTCTCCCAAGTTCTTCTCCTCTTCTCCCATGGTGCTTGGCGAAGCCCTGCGGGATTGCCACGCTCCTCCACCACCACCACGCCGTTGTGCTGCTGTTGGATGGAGTCTTCCTCAACCTCTCCCTCTCTCCTTGCTGGATCAAGGCGTGGGAGACGTCACCGGGCTGTACGTGTGTTGAACGCGGAGGTGCCGTCTGTTCGGCACTTGGTCATCGGTGATTTGAATCACGACGAGTACGACTCCATCAACCCCGTTCACTTGAACGCTTCCGCTTAGCGATCTACAAGGGTATGTAGATGCACTCTCCTTCTACTCGTTGCTGGTCTCTCCATAGATAGATCTTGGTGTTACGTAGGAAATTTTTTGAATTTCTGCTACGTTCCCCAACAGTGGTATCATGAGCTAGGTCTATTGCGTAGATTCTTTGCACGAGTAGAACACAAAGTAGTTGTGGGCGTTGATGTTGTTCAATATGCTTACCGTTACTAGTCCAATCTTGTTTCGACGGTATTGTGGGATGAAGCGGCCCGGACCGACCTTACACGTACTCTTACGTGAGACAGGTTCCACCGATTGACATGCACTTGGTGCATAAGGTGGCTAGCGGGTGCCAGTCTCTCCCACTTTAGTCGGAACGGATTCGATGAAAAGGGTCCTTATGAAGGGTAAATAGCAATTGGCATATCACGTTGTGGTCTTGCGTAGGTAAGAAACGTTCTTGCTAGAACCCATAGCAGCCACGTAAAACATGCAAACAACAATTAGAGGACGTCTAACTTGTTTTTGCAGGGTATGCTATGTGATGTGATATGGCCAAAAGAATGTGATGAATGATATGTGATGTATGAGATTGATCATGTTCTTGTAATAGGATTCACGACTTGCATGTCGATGAGTATGACAACCGGCAGGAGCCATAGGAGTTGTCTTTATTTTTTGTATGACCTGCGTGTCATTGAAGAACGCCATGTAAACTACTTTACTTTATTGCTAAACGCGTTAGTCATAGAAGTAGAAGTAGTCGTTGGCGTGACAACTTCATGAAGACACGATGATGGAGATCATGATGATGGAGATCATGGTGTCGTGCCGGTGACGATGATGATCATGGAGCCCCGAAGATGAAGATCAAAAGGAGCAAAATGATATTGGCCATATCATGTCACTATTTGATTGCATGTGATGTTTATCATGTTTATGCATCTTGTTTGCTTAGAACGACGGTAGTAAATAAGATGATCCCTTACAAAATTTCAAGAAGTGTTCTCCCCTAACTGTGCACCATTGCTACAGTTCGTCGCTTCTAAGCACCACGTGATGATCGGGTGTGATGGATTCTTACGTTCACATACAACGGGTGTAAGACAGTTTTACACAGCGAAAACACTTAGGGTTAACTTGACGAGCCTAGCATGTGCAGACATGGCCTCGGAACACGGAGACCGAAAGGTCGAGCATGAGTCGTATAGTAGATACGATCAACATGAAGATGTTCACCGACGTTAACTAGTCCGTCTCACGTGATGATCGGACACGGCCTAGTTGACTCGGATCATGTGATCACTTAGATGACCAGAGGGATGTCTATCTGAGTGGGAGTTCATAAGATGAACTTAATTATCCTGAACATAGTCAAAAGACCTTTTGCAAATTATGTCGTAAGCTCGCGCTTTAGTTCCACTGTTTAGATATGTTCCTAGAGAAATTATAGTTGAAAGTTGATAGTAGCGATTATGCGATCAGTAGAAAGCTTATGTCCTTAATGCACCGCTCAGTATGCTGAACCCCAACGTCGTTTGTCGATGTTGCGAACATCAGACATACAAGTTTTGATAACTACGTGATAGTTCAGTTAAATGGTTTAAGTAGAGGCACCAAAGACGTTTTCGAAACGTCGCGGAACATATGAGATGTTTCGAGGGCTGAAATTAGGATTTCAGGCTCGTGCCCACGTCAAGAGGTATGAGACCTCCGACGATTTTCTTGGCCTGCAAACTAAGGGAGAAAAGCTCAATCGTTGAGCTTGTGCTCGGATTGTCTGAGCACAACAATCACTTGAATCGAGTGGGAGTTGATCCTCCAGATGAGATAGTGATGTTTCTCCAAAGTCATTGCCACCAAGCTGCAAGAGCTTCGTGATGAACTATAACATATCAGGGATAGATATGATGATCCTTGAGGTATTCGCGATGTTTGACACCGCGAAAGTAGAAATCAAGAAGGAGCATCAATTGTTGATGGTTGGTGAAACCACTAGTTTCAAGAAGGGCAAGGGAACAAAGGGATACTTCATGAAACGGCAATTCAGCTGCTGCACCAATGAAGAAACCCGAGGTTGAACCCAAACCCGAGACTAAGTGCTTCTGTAATAAGGGGAACAACCACTGGAGCAAGATTACCCTAGATACTTGGTAGATGAGAAGGCTGGCAAGGTCAATAGAAGTATATTGGATATACATTATGTTAATATGTACTTTACTAGTACTCCTAGTAGCACCAGGGTATTAGATACCGGTTCGGTTGCTAAGTGTTAGTAACTCGAAATAAAAGGCTACGGAATAAACGGAGACTAGCTAAAGGAGAGCTGACGATATGTGTTGGAAGTGTTTCCAAGTTTGATATAATCAAACATCGCACACTCCCTCTACCATCAAGATTAGTATTAAACCTGAATGGTTTATTGAATCTCGATCGTAGTGATACATATTTTCATGCCAAAAGATATAAGATAATAATGATAGTACCACTTACTTGTGGCACTGCCATGTAAGTCATAATGGTATAAAACGCATGAAGAAGCTCCATGTTGATGGATCTTTGGACTCACTCGTTTAGAAAAGTTTGAGACATGCGAACCATGTCTATTGGTGTATATGCATGAAGAAACTCCATGCAAATGGACCGTTTGAACTCACTTGATTTTGAATCACTTGAGATATGCAAATCATACCACATGGGCAAGATGACTGAAAAGCCTCGTTTTCAGTAA
>NC_041390.1:424645276-424647755 GCF_002162155.2 Triticum dicoccoides | reverse complement strand
TGAATTATTGAATGGTTCAAGTAATTTCAGAGTGAAGTAGAAGATCATTGTGACAAGAGGATAAAATGTCTATGATATGATCATAGAGATGAATATCTGAGTTACGAGTTTTGGCACACAATTAAGACATTGTGGAAATTGTTTCGCAATTAATACCGCCTGGAACACCATAATGTGATGGTGTGTCCGAACATCATAGTTGCACCCTATTGGATATGGTGCGTACCATGATGTCTCTTATCGAATTACCACTATCGTTCATGGGTTAGGCATTAGAGACAACCACATTCACTTTAAATAGGGCACCACGTAATTCCGTTGAGATGACACCGTATGAATTATGGTTTAGAGAAACCTAAGTTGTCGTTTCTTAAAGGTTTGGGGCTGCGACGCTTATGTGAAAAAGTTTCAGCTTGATAAGCTCGAACCCAAAGCGGACAAAATGCATCTTCATAGGACACCCAAAATAGTTGGGTATACCTCCTAATTCAGATCCGAAAGCAATATGAATTGTTTCTAGAATCGGGTCCTTTCTCGAGGAAAGGTTTCTCTCGAAAGAATTGAGTGGGAGGATGGTGGAGACTTGATGAGGTTATTGAACCGTCTCTTCAACTAGTGTGTGGCAGGGCACAGGAAGTTGTTCCTGTGGCACCTACACCAATTGAAGTGGAAGCTTATGATATTGATCATGAAACTTCGGATCAAGTCACTACCAAACCTCGTGGGATGACAAGGATACGTACTACTTCAGAGTGGTACGTAATCCTGTCTTGGAAGTCATGTTGCTGGACAACAATGAACCTACGAGCTATGGAGAAGCGATGGTGGGCCCAAATTCCGACAAATGGTTAGGAGCCATGAAATCCGAGATAGGATCCATGTATCAGAACAAAGCATGGACTTTGGTGGACTTGCCCGATGATCGGCAAGCCATTGAGATAAATGGATTTTAAGAAGAAGACGGACGTGGATGGTAATGTCACCATCTATGAAGCTCGACTTGTGGCGAAGTGTTTTCCGACAAGTTCAAGGAGTTGACTACGATGAGATTTTCTCACTCGTAGCGATGCTTAAAGTCCGTCGGAATCATGTTAGCATTAGCTGCATTTATGAAATCTGGCAGATGGATGTCAAGACGAGTTTCCTTACCAGTTTTCGTGAGGAAAGGTTGTATGTAATACAATCAGAAAGTTTTTGTCGATCCTAAGGATGCTAAAAGGTATGCTAGCTCCAGCGATCCTTTTAAGGACTGGAGTAAGCATCTCGGAGTTGGAATGTACACTTTGATGAGATGATCAAAGATTTTGGATTTATACAAAGGTTATAAGAAACTTGTATTTCCAAAGAAGTGAGTGGGAGCACTATAGAATTTCTGATGAGTATATGTTGTTGACATATTGTTGATCAGAAATGACGTAGAATTTCTGGAAAGCATATAGGGTTATTTTGAAAGTGTTTTTCAATGGAAAGCCTAGATTAAGCTACTTGAACATTGAGCATCAAGATCTATAAGGATAGATCAAAATGCTTAATAATACTTTCAAATGAGCACATACCTTGACATGATCTTGAAGGTGTTCAAGATGGACCAGTCAAAGAAGGAGTTCTTGCCTGAGTTGTAAGGTACGAAGTTTAGACTTAAAGCTCGACCACGGCAGAATAGAGAGAAAGGACGAAGGTCGTCCCCTATGCTTAAGACGTAGGCTCTTCAGTATGCTATGCTGTGTACCGCACCTGAAGTGTGCCTTGCCATGAGTCAGTCAAGGGGTACAAGAGTGATCCAAGAATGGCTCACAGGACAGCGGTCAAAGTTATCCTTAGTAACTAGTGGACTAAGGAATTTTCTCGATTATGGAGGTGGTAAAAGAATTCGTCGTAAAGGTTACGTCGATGCAAGCTTGACACCTATCCGGATAGCTCTGAGTAGAGAGACCGGATACATATAATGGAGCAATAATTTAGAATAGCTCCAAGTAGAACAGTTATTTGGATTAGCTCCAAATAGAGCGTGGTAGCTACATCTAGGAGATGACATAGAGATTTGTAAAGCACACACGGATCTGAAAGGTTCAGACCCATTGACTAAAACCTCTCTCACAAGCAACATGATCAAACATAAAACTCATTGAGTGTTAATCACATAGTGATGTGAACTAGACTACTGACTCTAGTAAACTCTTGGGTATTAGTCACATGGTGATGTGACCTGTGAGTGTTAATCACATGGCGATGTGAACTAGATTATTGACTCTAGTGCAAGTGGGAGACTGTTGGAAATATGCCCTAGAGGCAATAATAAAAGTATTATTATTATATTTCCTTGTTCATGATAATTGTCTTTTATTCATGCTATAACTGTATTATCCGGAAATCGTAATACACGTGTGAATACATAGACCACAATATGTCCCTAGTAAGCCTCTAGTTGACTAGCTCGTTGTGATCAACAGATAGTCATGGTTTCCTGGCTATGGACATT
>NC_041390.1:424550588-424644243 GCF_002162155.2 Triticum dicoccoides | reverse complement strand
CCCCCCCTTGGGATCCCTATATATAGTGGGGTAGGAGGGCCTCCCAAACACACCTTATGCCTTTGGTGCAGCCCCTCCCTCTCTCCCAAGTTCTTCTCCTCTTCTCCCATGGTGCTTGGCGAAGCCCTGCGGGATTGCCACGCTCCTCCACCACCACCACGCCGTTGTGCTGCTGTTGGATGGAGTCTTCCTCAACCTCTCCCTCTCTCCTTGCTGGATCAAGGCGTGGGAGACGTCACCGGGCTGTACGTGTGTTGAACGCGGAGGTGCCGTCTGTTCGGCACTTGGTCATCGGTGATTTGAATCACGACGAGTACGACTCCATCAACCCCGTTCACTTGAACGCTTCCGCTTAGCGATCTACAAGGGTATGTAGATGCACTCTCCTTCTACTCGTTGCTGGTCTCTCCATAGATAGATCTTGGTGTTACGTAGGAAAATTTTTGAATTTCTGCTACGTTCCCCAACAAGGAGGAAGATTGAGGAAATTTTGAGGGAGAGGACGAGTGGATTGGGTCGTCGGGGGTGAGAACGAGTGGATTGGGTGGTGGACCGCTGCGGTTGCCTTGAGGCGTCGACCGAGGGGGTGAACGTAAAATTACCTCGGTGGATCGCTGCGGAGCCAGACGTTCACTTATTTTGGGAAAATTACTCGAGCCAGACATTCACTCTTTGGCGGACGGAGAGAGTATTTGACACTATTTTAAAATCTGCTTCCTTATTTGACACTGGAAAAGTTTTTTTCCCTATTTGTCACAAGCCCTGTTCAAGAATTCATCGATTAACCAGTTAACTTGCCGATTAATCCCTACTCATAGGGTCACCGAGTAGCCGATAAACCAAAAAATCATCTGATTAATTGATTAAATGGCCGATTAACTTGCCGATTAGCCGATTAACCCCCTACTCACTAGCCAACCGAGCAGCTACCAGTTAACGATTTACTCAACAATGGTCACATTTTCTAAATTTTATTCTCTATATGACATTTCCATCCATTTTGAGCCTAAATGACACCTAAAAAGACTCTTTTGCCCCTCATGTGGTATGTGTGTGGGGGGCAATAGCGCACACACGTAGCATCAGTGCGAGGGCAGGAGAACACATGCAACAACACATACACATGCACCAACACACACACACACGCGCGCGCACACACACACGCAACAACACGCACGCGCACGTGCACACACGCACGCAACAACACGCACGCGCACGTGCATACACACACACGCAGCAACACACATGCACGCGCACACACGCAGACAGCACATAGGCACGCAACAACACACACACGCGCACATACACACACACTGCAGCACACATGCACACACACACACACACACATGCAGCGGCAGCACACATGTGCGCGTGCACCCACACACGCAACAACACACACGCGTGCGCACACACATACCGCATGATGGGCAAAATCATTTTTTTAGGTGTCATTTAGGCTCAAAATGGACGGAAGTGTCGTATAGGGAATAAAATTTAGGATTAGTGTCAAATAGGGAAGAAAAACTTTTCCAATATCAAATAAGGAACCAGATTTTAAGACAGTGTCAAATAAGGAATTTTCTCTTTGTTTTTCTTTTGCTAATACGGCTATCACGTGCTCACCCTCCTCTCCTCTGGTCTGCGTGCCGAGGACGTGCCGTGCTCACCCATGGAATCGGGTTCGATCTCCGGACATACAGCACGACATTCACATGCGACGTTGGGAAACTCATCCTGATCGGCAACATGACAACATGCTAGTATTTTCTTTCGCCGTACTAAGGGTATCTCCAACGGGCAACACGCGAAAAATCCTTCCGCATTTGTTCATAAACAGGAGGATCAGTCTACAGACACGGATGCGGAAGATGCCGTCCAACAGCAGCCATATACATTTTTACAACAACTATTCATGCAAATACGGCCGGATTTTGTATAAACATGATTGGTTTTATATAAAAAGCCGGATTTTCATATAAATATGACGGATTTCAGTACATTTACATCAACATGGCTAGTCCGGCTTTGGAGGTATAATAATACATAATCTAAATCGCTGCCCGCGGATCCCTTTGCCTTCTTCATGTCCGGCAGCCTGATCACCATTGTGTCAGGATCCTCGGAGGTATATGCTTCAGCGGAAAGGATGGCTCGCTTCTCCACCACTCAGCGGAGTGAAACCTCCACCTGATGCTTCCGTGGGAGGGGAAGATGGCGCCTTCTCTTCCATGGAGCTCATGTGGGATCGACGGAGGTTCTTGAAAGAGAAGAACCGGGCAAGACTCCAGCTGCGTACGTCGTTGTCGCCTAGGCGGTGGCCTTCATGGGAACCAAGCGGGGACGGACTCTCGTATTCTACTTCTCCTCGATAATGGCAGCGGCCACTGACTCATCGCTCTCTATGCACCCGGCTTATGTCTCTGCCTACATGACACGGTCGCAGGCATGAGAGGCGCGGTCACAGTCACGAGAGGAGCGGTCGCAAACACGGGAGGCGTGGTCGTCGATGGTAGCGATGACGTCTGTGTCGCCGTGCTCCTCATCATGCTGTCGTGGAGCAACTCACCACTCCTCATCGAGTGGCCCTAGAGCGGCGAGTTGCTGAACCACGCGACGACTAGGGGCGGCAAGTTGCTGAAGGAAATATGCCCTAGAGGCAATAATAAAGTTGTTATTTATATTTCCTTATATCATGATAAATGTTTATTATTCATGCTAGAATTATATTAACCGAAAACTTAGTACATGTGTGAATACATAGACAAACTGAGTGTCCCTAGTATGCCTCTACTAGACTAGCTCGTTAATCAAAGATGGTTAAGTTTCCTAACCATAGACATGTGTTGTCATTTGATGAACGGGATCACATCATTAGAGAATGATGTGATGGACAAGACCCATCCGTTAGCTTAGCATGCTGATCGTTTAGTTTTTCTGCTATTGCTTTCTTTATGACTTATACATGTTCCTCAGACTATGAGATTATGCAACTCCCGAATACCGGAGGAACATCTTGTGTGTTATCAAATGTCACAACGTAACTGAGTGATTATAAAGATGCTCTACAGATGTCTCTGATGGTGTTTGTTGAGTTGGTATAGACCGAGATTAGGATTTGTCACTCCGTGTATCGAAGAGGTATCACTGGACCCTCTCGGTTGAAGGAAATATGCCCTAGAGGCAATAATAAAGTTATTATTTATTTTCTTATATCATGATAAATGTTTATTATTCATGCTAGAATTGTATTAACCGGAAACATAATACATGTGTGAATACATAGACAAACATAGTGTCACTAGTATGTCTCTACTTGACTAGCTCGTTAATCAAAGATGGTTAAGTTTCCTAACCATAGACATGAGTTGTCATTTGATTAACGGGATCACATCATTAGGAGAATGATGTGATTGACTTGACCCATTCCATTAGCTTAGCACTTGATCGTTTAGTATGTTGTTATTGCTTTCTTCATGACTTATACATGTTCCTATGACTATGAGATTATGCAACTCCCATTTACCGAAGGAACACTTTTTATGCTACCAAACGTCACAACGTAACTGGGTGATTATAAAGATGCTCTACAGGTGTCTCCGAAGGTACTTGTTGAGTTGGTGTATTTCGAGATTAGGATTTGTCACTCCAATCGTCGGAGAGGTATCTCTGGGCTCACTCAGTAATACACATCACTATAAGCCTTGTAAGCATTATAACTAATGAGTTAGTTGCGGGATGATGTATTACGGAACGAGTAAAGAGACTTGCCGGTAACGAAATTGAACTAGGTATTGAGATACCGACGATCGAATCTCGGGCAAGTAACATACCAATGACAAAGGGAACAACGTATGTTGTTATGCGGTTTGACCGATAAAGATCTTCGTAGAATATGTAGGAGCCAATATGAGCATCCAGGTTCCGCTATTGGTTATTGACCGGAGACATGTCTCGGTCATGTCTACATAGTTCTCGAACCCATAGGGTCCGCACGCTTAAAGTTTTGGTGACTATTGTATTATGAGTTTTTGTGTTTTGGTGTACCGAAGGTAGTTTGGAGGCCCGGGTATGATCATGGACATAACGAGGAGTCTCGAAATGGTTGAGACATAAATATCGATATATTGGACGACTATGTTTGGAGACCGAAATAGTTTCGGGGAGTTTCGGACATATACCGGAGTACCGGGGGGTTACCGGAACCCCCCGGGGAGTTTAATGGGCCAAGATGGGCCTTAGTGGAGAAGAGGAGGGGCGGCTAGGGCAGGCCGTGCGCCCCCTCCCCCTCTAATCCGAATTGGACAAGGAGGGGGGCGGCGCCCTCCTTTCCTTCCTCTCTCTCCTTCCCTTCCTTTCCCCTCCTACTCCAACTAGGAAAAGAGGGAGTCCTACTCCCGGTAGGAGTAGGACCCCTCCCTGGCGCGCCCTCCCCTGGTCGGCCGCCTCCCCCCTGGTCCTTTATATACGGGTGCAGGGGGCACCTCTAGACACAACAATTGATCTCTTGATCTCTTAGCCGTGTGCGGTGCCCCCCTCCACCATATTCCACCTCGATTATATCGTAGCGGTGCTTAGGCGAAGCCCTGCGTCGGTAACAACATCATCACCGTCACCACGCCATCGTGCTGACGGAACTCTCCCGTGAAGCTCTGCTGGATCGGAGTTCGTGGGACGTCATCGAGCTGAACGTGTGGTGAACTCGGAGGTGTCGTACATTTGATACTTGGATTGGTCGGATCGTGAAGACGTATGACTACATCATCCGCGTTGTGCTAACGCTTCCGCTTTCGGTCTACGAGGGTATGTGGACAACACTCTCCCCTCTCGTTGCTATGCATCACCATGATCCTGCGTGTGCGTAGGAATTTTTTTGAAATTACTACGTTCCCCAACAGTGGCATCCGAGCCAGGTTTTATGCGTAGATGTTATATGCACGAGTAGAACACAAGTGAGTTGTGGGCGATACAAGTCATACTGCTTACTAGCATGTCATACTTTGATTCGGCGGTATTGTTGGATGAAGCGGCCCGGACCGACATTACACGTACGCTTATGCGAGACTGGTTCTATCGACGTGCTTTGCACACAGGTGGCTGGCGGGTGTCAGTTTCTCCAACTTTAGTTGAACCGAGTGTGGCTACGCCCGGTCCTTGTGAAGGTTAAAATATCACTAACTTGACGAACTATCGTTGTGGTTTTGATGCGTAGGTAAGAATGATTCTTGCTCAGCCCGTAGCAGCCACGTAAAACTTGCAACAACAAAGTAGAGGACGTCTAACTTGTTTTTGCAGGGCATGTTGTGATGTGATATGGTCAAGACGTGATGAGATATAAATTGTTGTATGAGATGATCATGCTTTGTTAACGTTATCGGCAACTGGCAAGAGCCTTATGGTTGTCTCTTTATTTGCATAAGATGCAAGTGCCATGTAATTGCTTTACTTTATCCCTATACGATAGCAATAGTTGCAAAAGCAATAGCTGGTGAGACGACCATGTGACGACACGTTGATAAAAGATCAAGATGATGGAGATCATAGTGTCATGCCGGTAACAATGAAGATCATGACAGTACTTTGGAGATGGAGATCAAAAGCACAAGATGATGATGGCCATATCATGTCACATATTTTGATTGCATGTGATGTTTATCTTTTATACATCTTATTTTGCTTAGTTCGACGGTAGCTTTATAAGATGTTCTCTCACTAAATTTGAAGGTATAAGTGTTCTCCCTGAGTATGCACCGTTGCGAAAGTTCTTCGCGCTGAGACACCATGTGATGATCGGGTGTGATAAGCTCTATGTTCAAATACAACGGGTGCAAGACAGTTTTGCACACGCGGAATACTCAGGTTAAACTTGACGAGCCTAGCATATGCAGATATGGCCTCGGAACACTGGAGACCGAAAGGTCGAGTGTGAATCATATAGTAGATATGATCAACATAGTGATGTTCACCATTGAAAACTACTCCATCTCACGTGATGATCGGACATGGTTTAGTTGATTTGGATCACGTGATCACTTAGATGATTAGAGGGATGTCTATCTAAGTGGGAGTTCTTAAGTAATATGATTAAGACTCCGTTCTCCGGAACAACGGAGCGAGCAACAGACTTGTTGGAAATAATACATACTGATGTATGCAGTCCGATGAGTGTTGAGGCCCGCGACAGGTATCGTTATTTTCTGACCTTCACACATGATTTGAGCAGATATGGGTTATCTACTTAATGAAGCACAAATCTGAAACATTTGAAAAGTTCAAAGAATTTCAGAGTGAAGTGGAGAATCATCGTAACAAGAAAAAAAAAGTTTCTACGATATGATCACAGAGGTAAAATATTTGAGTTATGTCGTGGGTTTGTCACGGCAGATGTCCTCGTGAAAGGACTTAGTCGTGGAGCCATCGCTACGGGTTAGCTTAAAGGGGTTAAACCGGACAAGGGACACGAGGGATTTTATACTAGTTCGGCCCCTTCGATGAAGGTAAAAGCCTACATCTAGTTATGATTGGTATTGCTAGGGTTTCGATGACCAGGGAGCGAATCCGCTTTGCCTAGTTCTCGAGTTGTTGTCTGTTGTCCCTAAACTGCGGCCGGGTCGTCCCTTTATATACATAGGTTGACGCCCGCCAGTTTACAGAGTCCCGAGGCCGGATCATAGAAGTGTCCGGCTCGGTCTCTATTCCTCTAACTTACAATACAAGTTACATGACAAAGTCGGTTTACATCTATAGGCTTTAACCCGCCTTTGGGCCTTGGGCCTTCGTAAAGCGCCACCATCTTCACGTCTTCATGGGCTTCTATCTTCATGGAGCTAACCCGACCACTCCTAGCCGGTTTACCTCCAGTAATCATATCCCCAACATTAGGCCCCAGATTGATTTGAACTTGTTCATGTCAATCTTCAATACTTAGAAAAATTCTTGCCCTGTCACCTTCATATAGATCTGGTTAAACCATCGTGATGTCATCCTTTAGATCCGTAGTAAACCGCCATGATGTCATCTATCCGTTGAAGCCGAAGATTCCCTTCCTTAATGAATATCCAACCATCGAGGCGACATCCTTATTAAGTATCCATTTTGGAGCTCCTCGATTCCTGTACTTGTCACTTATCGCTTCGCCTTATAAATAGGACCACGGGCCCTTCTCCTTTTCCCCTTCATCTCCTTCACTTTTTCTTCCTCCTTGCGACATCTCTGCCCCTGAGCGCCGCCACTGTCACCAAGCTTCGCCTCCATCTCTCCGCCGGCTGCCGCATCAACCTGGTTGCACCAGAGAACTGCGGCATACCTCCGCTGTTTCAACAGCCACTGTAAGTCCCTTCCTTTCTCCGTTGTAGATCTATCTAGGTTTTCCTCGTTTGTCGAAGTTCATCAAGACTCCGGTGCTGTTCTTCCCTTGTTTCTTCTTAGTCCATGGATAAAAACTTCAAACCTGATGTATTCCACGTAATGGCTTATCTTCTGTTACCAAAAAAAACATTTATACGCATAAAATACTGACCTGGTCCCTTGTGAACTACTTCGAGATCAACCTTTTAGGTCTAAATCCTTTTATTTTCCTGTCTTATGGTAGATCCAAAATTTCACTGCAACCTTATGAAATCTGTTTTTACCTTACTTAGTCATTCTTGCCTTAGATCTGTATCCTCTTTACCATATAGGCGGTTTACCTTTGTAAAAGCAATCTATCATATACCATTAGCCCTCTGATGAACTGGACAAGCCTTTTACCTTCGTTGTTATACTCCGGTTGAACAGTATACACATTCCTTTGTTCTGATGTTGCCTTGACATTTATTGTAGTATCAACCTCCGGTTTACACAATTTACATACTTGTATGTCTTTGTTCCGTCGCATCTTATGTACCACCATGAATGATTTGTAAACCGGTATTTTCTTTTAGCTTTTCGTTTGAAATGGCCAAACAGTTTTATGCTTGCAACTGGGCTCCCTTCCCGGGTTACTGAAGAACAGCTTAACGGAATGGTCAGGATTGGTACCTTGCCTAAAAAGAATGAGATCCGGTGGCAAGTTCCTAGATCGGAGAATCCTCCAACCCTTAAGCAGGGTGAGGTAGTGGTATTTGTTGACCATATAGGCCGTGGTTTCAAACCGCCCGGGTCAAAGTTTTTCCGGGATGTGCTTGCCAGTTTCCAGCTCCATCCTCAAGATATTGGACCCAACTCGGTGTCTGATACGCCTCCAACGTATCTATAATTTTTGATTGCTCCATGCTATATTATCTACTGTTTTGGACATTATCGGGCTTTATTATCCACTTTTATATTATTTTGGGACTAACCTATTAACCGGAGGCCCAGCCCAGAATTGCTGTTTTTGCCTGTTTCGAAGAAAATGAATATCAAACGGAGTCCTGATACGTCTCCAACGTATCTATAATTTTTGATTGCTCCATGCTATGTTATCTACTGTTTTGGGAAATATTGGGCTTTATTATCCACTTTTATATTATTTTTGGGACTAGCCTATTAACCGGAGGCCCATCCCAGAATTGCTATTTTTTTTGCCTATTTCAATGTTTCGAAGAAAAGGAATATCAAACGGAGTCGAAACGGAACGAAATCAACTACAGAAGTTATTTTTGGAAGGAAAGCTACCGGATGGACTTGGACCCCACGTCAGGAGAGAAGGGAGGTGCCCACGAGGGTGGGGGGCGCGCCCACCCCCCTAGGGCGCGCCCCTGCCTCGTGGCCCCCCCGAAGCTCCACTGACGTACTTCCTGCACCCATATATACCTACGTATCCTAAAACTTCCAGAACAGACAATAGATCGGGAGTTCCGCCGCCAGAAGCCTCTGTAGCCACTGAAAGCCAATCTAGACCCGTTCCGGCACCCTGTCGGAGGGAGCAATCCCTCTCCGGTGTCCATCTTCATCATCCCGGTGCTCTCCATGATGAGGAGGGAGTAGTTCTCCCTCGGGGCTGAGGGTATGTACCAGTAGCTATGTGTTTGATCTCTCTCTCTCTCTCTCTCTCTTGTGTTCTTGATTTGGTACGATCTTGATGTATCGCGAGCTTTGCTATTATAGTTGGATCTTATGTTTCTCCTCCGCCTCTACTCTCTTGTAATAAATTGAGTTTCCCCTTTGAAGTAATTTTATTGGATTGAGTCTTTAAAGATTTGAGAACACTTGATGTATGTCTTGCCGTGCGTATCTGTGGTGTCAATGGGATACCACGTGATTCACTTGATGTATGTTTTGGTGATCAACTTGCGGGTTCCGCCCATGAACCTATGCATAGGGGTTGGCACATGTTTTCGTCGCGATTCTCCGGTAGAAACTTTGGGGCACTCTTTGAGGTTCTATGTGTTGGTTGAATAGATGAATCTGAGATTGTGTGATGCATATCGTATAATCATACCCACGGATACTTGAGGTGACATTGGAGTATCTAGGTGACATTAGGGTTTTGGTTGATTTGTGTCTTAAGGTGTTATTCTAGTACGAACTCTAGGGCTGTTTGTGACACTTATAGGAATAGCCCAACAGATTGATTGGAAAAAATAACTTTGAGGTGGTTTCGTACCCTACCATAATCTCATCGTTCGTTCTCCGCTATTAGTGACTTTGGAGTGACTCTTTGTTGCATGTTGAGGGATAGTTATGTGATCCAATTATGATATTATTGTTGAGGGAACTTACACTAGCGAAAGTATGAACCCTAGGCCTTATTTCCACACACTGCAATACCGTTTACGCTCACTTTTATCATTAGTTACCTTGCTGTTTTTATATTTTCAGAGTACAAAAACTATTATCTACTATCCATATACCACTTGTATTACCATCTCTTCGCCGAACTAGTGCACCTATACAATTTACCATTGTATTGGGTGTGTTGGGGACACAAGAGACTCTTTGTTATTTGGTTGCAGGGTTGCTTGAGAGAGACCATCTTCATCCTACGCCTCCTACGGATTGATAAACCTTAGGTCATCCACTTGAGGGAAATTTGCTACTGTCCTACAAACTTCTGCACTTGAAATCCCAACAACGTATACAAAAAGAAGGTTGTGTAGTAGACATCAAGCTCTTTTCTGGCGCCGTTGCCGGGGAGGTTAGCGCTTGAAGGTATATCTTTAGATCTTGCAATCGAGTCTTTTAGTTTCTTGTTTTATCACTATTTTAGTTTATAAAAGAAAACTACAAAAAAATGGAATTAAGGATGCCTCATATGCTTCATCTTTTTAATGTCTTTTGTGAGAATAAGCATTCCGATAATTGTGCTCAAGTGCTAGAAGAAGAATGCATTAGAATGTTTGGCACTAAATATTTGAATGATGAGCATGATTGCAATGTTGTTAGTATGAATTTCCTGAATATCCATGATGCTAATGATATGCAAAGCCACAAGCTTGGGGAAGCTATGTTTGATGAAGATGATACTTTTTGTCCCCCAAGTTTTGATGAGCAAATTTATTATGATAAAAGCATGCCTCCTATTTATGATGATTATATTGATGAAAGTGGATTTGGAGAGGTCATGACTTTATTTTGTGATGAATCCACTATTCCGGAAGATGTTCCAATTGATTATGAGAACAAAGTTGCTATCTATGATGATTATTGTGATGAATTGTATGCTATGAAGAATAATGATATCCATGAAGCTTGTCATCATGATTTTAGTTTTCAATTGGATTATGCCTCACATGATAATTATTTGTTGAGTTTGCTCCCACTATTATTCATGAGAAGAATTTTGCTTATGTGGAGAGTAGTAAATTTTCTATGCTTGTAGATCATGAAAAGAATGCTTTAGGTGCTGGTTATATTGTTTAATTCATTCACGATGCTACTGAAAATTATTATGAGGGAGGAATATATGCTTGTAGTAATTGCAATAATATCAAGTTTCCTCTCTATGTGCTTAAAATTTTGAAGTTATGCTTGTTTTACCTTCCTATGCAAGTTGATTCTTGTTCCCATAAGTTGTTTGCTCACAAAATCCCTATGCATAGGAATTGGGTTAGGCTTAAATGTGCTAGTAATATTCTTCATGATGCCCTCTTTATGTTTCGATTCTTATTCTTTATGTGAGCATCATTGAAATCATCATGCCTAGCTAGGGGCGTTAAATGATAGCGCTTGTTGGGAGGCAACCCAATCCTATTCTTGTTCTTTACTTTTTGTCCATGTTTAGTAATAAATAATTCATATAGCCTCTTTTTAGATGTGGTTTTATGCTTTTAATTAGTGTTTGTGCCAAGTAGAACCTTTGGGAAGACTTGGGGAAAGTCTTGTTGATCATACTGTAAAAAACAGAAACTTTAGCGCTCACGAGAATTGCTGCCATTTTTATTTGGAAAGTGCTATTTAGTTAATTCTTTTTGAAGATGATTAATATAGAAATTCCTCAGATCCATAAATTTATTTGAGAATTTTATGATTTCCATAAGTATACGTTTCATACAGATTACTACAGACTGTTCTGTTTTTGAAAGATTCTGTTTTCTATGTGTTGTTTGCTTATTTTGATGAATCTATGAGTAGTATCGGAGGGTATGAACCATAGATAAGTTGGAATACAGTAGCTTTAACACCAAAATAAATAAATAATGAGTTCATTACAGTACCTTGAAGTGGTGATTTATTTTCTTATACTAACGGAGCTTACGAGTTTTCTGTTAAGTTTTGTGTTGTGAAGTTTTCAAGTTTTGGGTAAGGATTCGATGGACTATGGAATAAGGAGTGGAAAGAGCCTAAGCTTGGGGATGCCCAAGGCACCCGAAGGTAATATTCAAGGATAGCCAAGAGCCTAAGCTTGGGGATGCCCCGGAAGGCATCCCCTCTTTCGTCTTCGTTCATCGGTAACTTTACTTGGAGCTATATTTTTATTCACCACATGATATGTGTTTTGCTTGGAGCGTCATTTTATTTCCTTTTGTTTTGCTTGCTGTTTGAATAAAATATCAAGATCTGAAATTCTTAAATGTTAGATAGTCTTCACATAGTTGCATAATTATTCGACTACTCATTGATCTTCACTTATATCTTTCGGAGTAGTTTGTCGTTTGCTCTAGTGCTTCACTTATATATTTTTAGAGCATGGTGGTAGTTTTATTTTGAAGAAATAGATGAACTCTCATGCTTCACTTAGATTATTTTGAGAGTCTTAAATAGCATGGTAATTTTCTTAAAATCCTAATATGCTAGGTATTCAATAATAATAAAATTTTCTTATGAGTGTGTTGAATACTAAGAGAAGTTGGATGCTTGATGATTGTTTTGAGATATGGAGGTAATAATATCAAAGTCGTGCTAGTTGAGTAGTTGTGAATTTGAGAAGTGCTTGTGTTGAAGTTTGCAAGTCCCGTAGCATGCACATATGGTAAACGTTGTGTAACAAATTTGAAACATGAGGTGTTATTTGATTGTCTTCCTTATGAGTGGCGGTCGGGGACGAGCGATGGTCTTTTCCTACCAATCTACCCCCCAAGGAGCATGCGCGCAGTGCCGATGTTTTTGATGACTTGTAGATTTTTACAATAAGTTTGTGAGTTCTTTATGACTAATGTTGAGTCCATGGATTATACGCACTCTCACCCTTCCATCATTGCTAGCCTCTTCGGTACTGTGCATTGCCCTTTCTCACATTGAGAGTTGGTGCAAACTTCGCTGGTGCATCCAAACCCCGTGATATGATACGCTCTATCACACATAAACCTCCTTATATCTTCCTCAAAACAGCCACCATACCTACCTATTATGGCATTTCCATAGCCATTCCAAGATATATTGCCATGCAACTTTCCACCATTCCGTTTATTATGACACGCATCATCATTGTCATATTGCTTTGCATGATCATGTAGTTGACATCGTATTTGTGGCAAAGCCACCGTCCATAATTTTTCATACATGTCACACTTGATTCATCGCAATCCCGGTACACCGCCGGAGGCCTTCATATAGAGTCATCTTTGTTCTAGTATCGAGTTGTAATCATTGAGTTGTAAATAAATAGAAGTGTGATGATCATCATTTTCTAGAGCATTGTCCCAAGTGAGGAATAAAAAAATAAAAAAGAGAAAGGCCATAAAAAGAGAAAGGCCATAAAAAAAGAAGGCCCCCCCAAAAAGAGAAAGGCCATATAAAAAAAGAGAAGGCCCAAAAAAATGAGAGAAAAAGAGAGAAGGGACAATGTTACTATCCTTTTACCACACTTGTGCTTCAAAGTAGCACCATGATCTTCATAGTAGAGAGTCTCTCATGTTATCACTTTCATATACTAGTGGGAATTTTTCATTATAGAACTTGGCTTGTATATTCCAACAATGGGCCTCCTCAAGTGCCCTAGGTCTTTGTGAGCAAGCAAGTTGGATGCACACCCACTAGTTTCTTTTGTTGAGCTTTCATACATTTATAGCTCTAGTGCATCCGTTGCATGGCAATCCCTACTCCTTGCATTAACATCAACCGATGGGCATCTCCATAGCCCATTGATTAGCCTTGTTGATGTGAGACTTTCTCCTTTTTTGTCTTCTCCACATAACCCCCTCATTATATTCTATTCCACCCATAGTGCTATGTCCATGGCTCGCGCTCATGTATTGCGTGAAAGTTTATGAGTTTGAGATTACTAAAGTATGAAACAATTGCTTGGCTTGTCATCGGGGTTGTGCATGATGAGAGCATTCTTGTGTGACAAAAATGAAACATGACTAAACTATATGATTTTGTAGTGATGAACTTTCTTTGGCCATGTTATTTTGAGAAGACATAATTGCTTAGTTAGTATGCTTGAAGTATTATCATTTTTATGTCAATATGAACTTTTTTCTTGAATCTTTTGGATCTAAATATTCATACCACAATTAAGAAGAATTGCATTGAAATTATGCCAACTAGCATTCCACATCAAAATCTTTCTTTTATCATTTACCTACTCGAGGACGAGCAGGAATTAAGCTTGGGGATGCTTGATACGTCTCCAACGTATCTATAATTTTTGATTGCTCCATGCTATGTTATCTACTGTTTTGGGCAATATTGGGCTTTATTATCCACTTTTATATTATTTTTGGGACTAACCTATTAACCGGAGGCCCAGCCCAGATTTGCTGTTTTTTTGCCTATTTCAGTGTTTCGAAGAAAAGGAATATCAAACGGAGTCGAAACGGAACGAAATCAACTGGAGAAGTTATTTTTGGAAGGAAAGCTACCGGATGGACTTGGACCCCATGTCAGGAGAGAAGGGAGGTTCCCACGAGGGTGGGGGGCGCGCCCACCCCCCTAGGGCGCGCCCCCTGCCTCGTGGGGCCCCCGAAGCTCCACCGACGTACTTCCTGCACCCATATATACCTACGTATCCTTAAACTTCCAGAACAGACAATAGATCGGGAGTTCCGCCGCCAAAAGCCTCCGTAGCCACCGAAAGCCAATCTAGACCCGTTCCGGCACCCTGCCGGAGGGGGCAATCCCTCTCCGGTGGCCATCTTCATCATCCCGGTGCTCACCATGACGAGGAAGGAGTAGTTCTCCCTCGGGGCTGAGGGTATGTACCAGTAGCTATGTGTTTGATCTCTCTCTCTCTCTTGTGTTCTTGATTTAGTACGATCTTGATGTATCGCGAGCTTTGCTATTATAGTTGGATCTTATGTTTCTCCTCCGCCTCTACTCTCTTGTAATGAATTGAGTTTCCCCTTTGAATTAATTTTATCGGATTGAGTCTTTAAAGATTTGAGAACACTTGATGTATGTCTTGCCGTATGTATCTGTGGTGACAATGGGATACCACATGATTCACTTGATGTATGTTTTGGTGATCAACTTGCGGGTTCCGCCCATGAACCTATGCATAGGGGTTGGCACATGTTTTCGTCGCGATTCTCCGGTAGAAACTTTGGGGCACTCTTTGAGGTTCTATGTGTTGGTTGAATAGATGAATCTGAGATTGTGTGATGCATATCGTATAATCATACCCACGGATACTTGAGGTGACATTGGAGTATCTAGGTGACATTAGGGTTTTGGTTGATTTGTGTCTTAAGGTGTTATTCTAGTACGAACTCTAGGGCTGTTTGTGACACTTATAGGAATAGCCCAACGGGTTGATTGGAAAGAATAACTTTGAGGTGGTTTCGTACCCTACCATAATCTCTTCGTTCGTTCTCCGCTATTAGTGACATTGGAGTGACTCTTTGTTGCATGTTGAGGGATAGTTATGTGATCCAATTATGATATTATTGTTGAGGGAACTTACACTAGCGAAAGTATGAACCCTAGGCCTTATTTCCACACATTGCAATACCGTTTACGCTCACTTTTATCATTAGTTACCTTGCTGTTTTTATATTTTCAGATTACAAAAACTATTATCTACTATCCATATACCACTTATCCGTTCTCTCAAAGATTCATCATTCTAGCTTGTTGCCATCCTCTCATAGTTGTTTTTGGATTGTGAGAATTCTTTTCACCTATCCGGAGCAAATTCGGGAGTATTTTCAGTTTGATCATCCAGATCCCATCATCTTAGATTTATTCTTTCTTAGCTTTCAGCTATCATTCTCCAAATATTACCGGTGCATCGCTCAAATATCCTCTAATCAGCTCGTGATCTATTCGTTTTCTCGTATCTAAATTCCTTCAAGTATCTTATTTTGTTTTCCAATTCTTCCTGGTGAATTTGTGCTCTTGCTATTTTCATGTTCAATTCTTACGGTGGTTCTTCCAAGTTTCTTCTTCCTTCGTTTATCATATAAATGCATTCGTGTTTTCCAAATTCTACCGGTGGATCGTTGAAGACCTTCTCAAGCTTAAGTTATACCTCTCTTTAATCCTTTCCACGAGAATAAGTAGTATGCCAAATCCGTTGATTGTCATCAATTTAATTGATGAAGGATAAGCATAATGTAATTCTTATTCTTGTTTCATCCAAGTGATTAATACCTTATTCCGGAGGTTCATCAAAATTCTTGATTTCTTTTATTCATCTTTCTTTTCTGGAGTTCCAAGTTTTTTTCCGCATTATCTCGCTGCGAAGCTCCATCTAAATCATTGCAAGGATTCAACCTTACTCTTTTCATCTTTCTTTTCGTTTGATCATTCTTTTGTTTACCGGAGTTCTTCATCAAGGTTCTACATGATGGTTCATCAAGGATTTAATTTCCTTCTCAAAGTGTTCATCAAGATTCTTTTCTAAGGGGTTCAAGCATTCTTCATCTTGCAATCCGGAGCGCAATTCTTTCTTCCGTATCAGTGGAGGTGGTATTATGTCATTCTTGATAATTTGAGCTCATGTTTCATGATCCACATGTTGTTAAGAATGAGATATTTTAAATCCACCAATCTCTTCATTCGAGTTATCTTGGTTTATATTTCACCTAAAGCTTTCCCTAAGGATTGTTGCTATTTATGATGCTTATAAAGGACCCAAGTTCTTCTTTATCCTCCCGGTGAAATAAGTTTCTCATCTCCTTGTTCTTATCAATCCAATTCTTTTTCCCATTAGTGGCAGGTTGTCACCTCATATTTTGAGATGTATTCCATAAGACCATATCAAGCTTATTCTTTTCGTTGTTGGTTTTCCAACAACTCCGTTCTAGCATTTGTTGTAAGCGTGCGCTGCCAAGATCTTGTTTTCTACTTCGTTCATTCCATTCCATTCTCTCTTTTCTTCCGGAGGCATTGTGATGTTACTCTCTGCTACCCTTCTTCTTGTTCTTGTCAGGACCTTGTTCTTTTCTTGCTTATCCATTTAACCAGAGTGTTGTGTCCTCTGCTTAAGTTCTTTTCGCCTTTTCAAGTCTTGCATCTCTTGTCAACCAGAGTGTTGTCCGAATTTGTTCTTCCTTGTTCCTCTTTCCTCACGGAGTGCTTTCAACTTTGTTCTTCTTTGTTGTATTCTTTCTTTCAATTTGTTCAACCTCTAAAGGTTCTTTGGTTTCACTCGTTTGTCAAAGAAGCAACTTAGTTTTACCTCTTCTCTTCCTCTTCCGTTTCCCTCCGGTGCCATCCTAGATCTTGGGACGAGATCCTCTCGTAGTGGTGGAGTGTTGTAACTCCCCGAGACCGATGTGTCAGGTGTCCTCTAGTTATTCGCTGTTGTTGCCTTGTCATTGCTTGCGTGTCATGCATGGCATATCATGTCATCATGTGTATTTCATTTGCATACATGTTCGTCTCATGCATCCGAGCATTTTCCCCGTTGTCCGTTTTGCAATCCGGCGCTCCTATGTCACCCGGTGTCCCTTTCTACTTCTTTTCGTGTGCGGGTGTTAAACGTTTTCGGATTGGACCGAGACTTGTCTTGCGGCCTTGGTTTACTACCCGTAGACCGCCTGTCAAGTTTCATGCCATTTAGACTTCGTTTGATACTCCAACGGTTAACCGAGGGACCGAAAAGGCCTCGTGTGTGTTGCAGCCCAACACCCCTCCAAAGTGGCCCAAAACTCACCTAAACCTCCTCCATCATCTAGAGCGTTCGATCACGATCGCGTGGCCGCAAACCGCACCTCATTTGGAGCTTCCTAGCTCCCTCTACCTATAAATATGTGGCTCTCCCCGAAATTTTAGGTCATTTCCAACCCTAGCCTAGTCTCCTCCCACCTCTCGCCGCCGGACACGTCCGATTTGGGCCGGACGTGTCCGGCTTGCTCCGTCGCCGCAACGTGTCGCCGCCCCGTTGGCGCGTCCGCCGCCCCCGCGCCGCCGGCCCTGCCTCCGGCCCCCGCGGCCCGCTTCGCCCGCCGCCGCCTGAGCGCCCCGCCGCCCGCGTCCGCTCGACGGCGCCGCGCTCCGTCGCCGCCTCGCCCAGTGGCCGCCGCCTCTGCCCTGCTCCGCCACCTCGCCGCCGTGATGCGAGCCCGCCGGATCTCCGCCGCCGCAGCTCCTCCCATCGCCGGCCGCGCCTCCCCGCCTCGCCATGTCGCCGGCGTCGCCCCTTCGGCGTCGCCCTAGCTCGCCGCCGGCCGGATCCGGTCAGATCCGGGCCGGGATGACCTCCCCGCGCCTCCCCGCTGCAACTCCAGCGAGCTCCGGTTCAACTCCGGCGAGATCCGCCGCCGCCTCGGTCCACGTGCCGAAGAACCCTAGATCTCGGTTGATTTTCTCCCCAACTCCCAATTATTTTATGCATTCTTCGTCAGCTCATAACTCATCATCCGTTGCTCCGATTCATGTGTAGCATATCAAAATGTTCGTCTCGACGAGTACATCATTTCATCTCATTCCATCATTTTCATTTGAGCTCATCTTGATGCCCGAAATGCTATTGGAAGAGGGCTATGTGATGATTATGTCAGATCTGTTTCAGCAAATGGCCTTTTGTCATTTTTGCCATGATTAATGTGTGCATACTATGATCCTAGGCTCTACATGTGTTTTGTTATATGCCATGTTATCTTTACAGAGGTGCTTGCCATATATTTTTGTGATCTATGTGGTGACTAGCACAAGCATGCAAAATAGCGTAATCGTTGATGCTGATTTCAGGGACTTAGAATTTCACTAAGTCCTTGTCCTGATTTTGTTGTTATGCCATATGTTCATGTTGTTTCCTAGTGATCTATGCCTCTTTTGGGGATGATCAGTAAGGATGTTTTGTTAATATTGTGGTGCTCTATCCATCCATGTCTTTGTTTGCATTTATGGAGCACCCTAGCTTGAGTCAATCGAGCTCTACTTTTGCTATAAATTGTTCCTGGCAGATTGTTAACATGTTTAGCAATTTTACCGAGCTTGTTGTTGTTGATCCATGCATGATATGTTGTTGTTCTTGCCATGTCTAGCTTCTATGCCATGTTTTCTTCATGGGTGTATGCTTAGTTTGTTATGCAATGCCTCGGAGTGAGTGCATCGAGCTCGTAAACATGCCTACTCGTTAATCTATTTTGCATGCTCCAGTTTTTCACCAAGTCTGTATCTGTTTATGTTTTTGCTATGTTCACATGCTTGCAATTGTATTTTCTGACCCCTTTTGGCTCATGGTCACTAAGGGACTTTTGTTAATTGCTTTGAGTAGCTTCATGCCATGCCTTGCTTTGCCATATTATGTTCCTATAGCATGTAGTTTTTATGCTCTAAACATTGCTTCCTGATGATAAATTCCTGACTTGTTGATAATTTCACCAAGTCTGTAACATGTTATCGTTTGCACTTTTGCCATGCTTGTTTGAGCCTGTTAATGAGTGAATTAGACGTAGCTCAGTGTTCATATTTTGTCAAGCATCATGAGTGGATACCTGCCATATATTTTGTTGCCATGTTTGAGTGCTGTAGCATATTTATCTTGTTGCATTTAGATGGCTACTTGTTGTTTATCGCAGACCGGTGCCATATTTGTTTTGCTTGCCATTTTCAAACCGTGCATCTGATTCCGGTGATCTTTATATCGATTTTGACCGAAATCACCTCACCTTTCCAGTGGCACTCTTGGATTTCCAAGTTGAGGCCAGGTTCAATCATTCATTTCCAAATCATGCATATGCATCGCATTCCGCATCCCGCAAATCATGCCATGTTCATGTGTTGGTTGTTTACTATGTTGTGTACTTTTTTGCGGTGTTGCTTCTTTGGGTTGGTTCCGATAACGTCGCGTTTGTGAGGAACCGTTCGACTTCATCCATTTGTCTTCCTCATGGACTCGTTCTTCTTCCTTGCGGGATCTCAGGCAAGATGACCATACCCTCGAAATCACTTCTATCTTTGCTTTGCTAGTTGCTCGCTCTTTTGCTATGCCTATGATGCGATACCTACTACTTGCTTATCATGCCTCCCATATTGTTGAGCCAAGCCTCTAACCCACCTTGTCCCAGCAAACCGTTGTTTGGCTATGTTACCGCTTTGCTCAGCCCCTCTTATAGCATTGTTAGTTGCAGGTGAAGATTGGAGTTTGTTCCTTATTGGAACATGGACATTTTGTTGGGATATCACAATATCTCTTATTTAATTAATGCATCTATATACTGGGTAAAGGGTGGAAGGCTCGGCCTTATGCCTGGTGTTTTGTTCCACTCTTGCCGCCCTAGTTTCCGTCATATCGGTGTTATGTTCCCGGATTTTGTGTTCCTTACACGGTTGGGTTATAATGGAACCCCTTGACAGTTCGCCTTGAATAAAACTCCTCCAACAATGCCCAACCTTGGTTTTACCATTTGCCACCTAGCCTTTTCTTTCCCTTGGGTTCTGCAGACTTAAGGGTCATCTTTATTTAAACCCCCCCGGGCTAGTGCTCCTCTGAGTGTTGGTCCAAACTAGAGCCCTGTGCAGCGCCCCCGCAGGGAAACTCGAGGTTTGGTTTTAGTTGTATGGAGCGCTCATCTGAGTGTGCCCTGAGAATGAGATATGTGCAACTCCTATCGGGATTTGTCGGCACATTAGGGCGGTGTTGCTGGACATGTTTTACCATTGTCGAGGATGTCTTGTAACTGGGATGCCGAGTCTGATCGGATTGTCTTGGGAGAAGGAATATCCTTCGTTGACCGTGAGAGCTTGTGATGGGCTAAGTTGGGACACCCCTGCAGGGATTTGAACTTTCGAAAGCCGTGCCCGCGGTTATGGGCAGATGGGAATTTGTTAATGTCTGGTTGTAGAAAACCTGAAGTTGACCTTAATTAAAATACACCAACCACGTGTGTAACCGTGATGGTCTCTTCTCTGGGGAGTCCGAGAAGTGAACACGGTGTTGGAGTTATGCTTGATGTAGGTTGTTCTAGGATCACTTCATGATCATAGTTGTTCGACCGTGCTTTTGCCTTCTCTTCTCGCTCTCTTTTGCGAATATGTTAGCCACCAAATATGCTAGTCGCTTGCTGCAGCTCCACTTCATACCTTTACCTTACCCATAAGCTTAAATAGTCTTGATCGTGAGGGTGTGAGATTGCTGAGTCCCCGTGACTCACAGATACTTCCAAAACCAGTTTGCATGTGCCGATGATATCGTGTAGGTGACACAACCAAGCTCAAGGAGGAGCTCTATGAAGATCTTGTCCTTTGTGTTGTTTCGTTCTAGTCGATCAGTAGTGGAGCCTAGTTGGGACGATCGGGGATCTGTGTAGCATTTGGGGTAGTCTTCTTTTATTTTGGTTCTGTAGTCGGACCTTGATTGTATCTGGTTGATGTAATGCTTTATTCATGTGATTGTGTGAAGTGGCGATTGTAAGCCATCTATGTATCTCTTTCCCTTATGCATTACATGGGTTGTGTGAAGATTACCTCACTTGCGACATTGCTTTCAATGCGGTTATGCCTCTAAGTCGTGCTTCGACATGTGGGAGATATAGCCGCATCGAGGGCGTTACAGAGGGAGAATGCCGGCAGTTGGAATTCTGGGCTAGAAAAGGAGCAAATATTAGAGACCTATTCTGCACAACTCCAAAAGTCCTGAAACTCCACGAAATACCTTATAATAAATAATGAAAAATCCTCGCCAAAGATGAAGACCAGGGGGCCCACACCCTTTCCACGAGGGTGGGGGCGCCCCCCAGGGTGCGCCCCCTACCTCGTGGTCCCCCTAGTGGCTCTCCAATGACCATCTTTTGCTATATGAAGTCTTTCGTTGAGAAAAAAACCAGAAGCAACCTTTCGGGACGAAACTCTGCCGCGACGAGGCGGAACCAACCTAGGGCTCCGGCAGAGCTGTTCTGCCGGGGAAACTTCCCTCCCGGAGGGGGAAATCATCGCCATCGTCATCACCAACGCTCCTCTCATCGGGAGAGGGCAATCTCCATCAACATTTTCATCAGCACCATCTCATCTCAAAACCCTAGTTCATCTCTTGTATCCAATTCTTGTCTCCAAGTCTGGGATTGGTGCTAGTAGGTTGCTAGTAGTGTTAATTACTCCTTGTAGTTGATGCTAGTTGGTTTTATTGGTGGAAGATCATATGTTCATATCCTTTATGCATATTATTACCCCTCTTATTATGAACATGAATATGCTTTGTGAGTAGTTATGTTTGTTCCCGAGGACAAGGGAGAAGTCTTGCTATTAGTAGTCATGTGAATTTGGTATTCGTTCGATATTTTGATGAGATGTATGTTGTCTAGCATCTAGTGGTGTTATGTGAACGTCGACTACATAACACTTCACCATTATTTGGGCCTAGAGGAAGGCATTGGGAAGTAATAAGTAGATGATGGGTTGCTAGAGTGACAGAAGCTTAAACCCTAGTTTATGCGTTGCTTCGTAAGGGGCTGTATTGGATCCATATGTCTCATGCTATGGTTAGGTTTACCTTAATACTTTTGTTGTAGTTGCGGATGCTTGCAATAGAGGTTAATCATAAGTGAGATGCTTGTTCAAGTAAGAACAGCGCCCAAGCACCGATCCACCCACATGTCAAATTATCAAAGTACCGAACGCGAATCATATGAACGTGATGAAAACTAGCTTGACGATATTCCCATGTGTCCTCGGGAGGGCTTTTCCTTATATAAGAGTTTGTCCAGGCTTGTCCTTTGCTACAAAAAGGATTGGGCCACCTTTCTGCACTTTATTTACTTTTGTTACTTGTTGCTCGTTACAAATTATCTTATCACAAAACCATCTGTTACCACTTATTTCAGTACTTGCAGAGAATACCTTGCTGAAAACCGCTTATCATTTCCTTTTGCTCCTCGTTGGGTTCGACACTCTTACTTATCGAAAGGACTGCGATAGATCCCCTATACTTGTGGGTCATCAAGACTCTTTTCTAGCGCCGTTGCCGGGGAGTGAAGCACCTTTGGTAGGTGGAATTTGGTAAGGAAAATTTATATAGTGTGCTGAAATTTACTGTCACTTGTTACTATGGAAAGTAATCCCCGAGGGGCTTGTTCGGGGTATCTTCACCCTAACCAGTAGAGCAAAGAGTTGCTCCTCAACCTACTGAACCTATTGAAAATGAAATTCCTTATGAGTATCCTTCGGGTATGATAGAAAAACTGCTAGCTAATCCTTTTATAGGAGATGGAACAAAGCACCTGATGAACACCTAATATATGTGGATGAAGTTTATGGATTATTTAAGCTTGCAGGTATACCCGATGATGTTGCTAAGAAGAAGGTCTTCCCTTTATCTTTGAAGGGAGACACATTGACATGGTATAGGCTATGTGATGATACGAGATCATGGAACTATAGAAGATTGAAATTGGAATTTCATCAAAAGTATTACCCTATGCACCTTGTTCATCGTGACCGCAATTATATATATAATTTTTGGCCTCGCGAAGGAGAAAGCATCGCTCAAGCTTGGGGGAGGCTTAAATCAATTTCATATTCATGCCCCAATCATGAGCTCCCAAGAGAAACAATTCTTCAAAAAATTTATGCTCGGCTTTCTGAAAATAATCGCACCATGCTCGATACTTCTTGTGCTGGCTCGTTTATGATGAAGACTATTGGATCTAGATGGGATTTATTGGATAGAATTAAACGCAACTCTGAAGATTGGGGTCTCGACGAAGGTAAGGAGTGAGGTATGACACCTAAGTTTGATTGTGTTAAATCTTTTATGGATACTGATATTTTCCGTAAGTTTAGCACTAAATATGGACTTGATTCTGAGATAGTAGTTTCTTTCTATGAATCTTTTGCTACTTATGTTGATCTCCCTAAGGAGAAGTGGTTTAAATATCATCCTCCCATAGAAGTAAAAGTAGTTGCACCTATAAAATTGAAGAAAATACTGTCACTTATAATGATCCTATTGTTCCTACTTGTTATGTTGAGAAACCACCTTTCCCTGTTAGGATAAAGGATCATGCTAAAGCTTCAAATGTGGTTCGCAAAAGCAATATTAAAACATATACACCTCATGATAAAGTTAAAGTAGAACCTAATATTGCTATTGTTAAAGATCTCTTGTCTGATAATATTGATGGGCATGTTATTCAGTTTTGCGGTGAAACTGCTAGAATTGCTAAACCTTGTGCTAAAGATAAAAATAGACCTGTGGTAGGCGTGCCTGTTATATCTGTTAAAATAGGAGATCATTGTTATCATGGCTTATGTGATATGGGTGGTAGTGCTAGTGCAATACCTATTGACTTATACAAAGAAATTATGCATGACATTGCACCTGTTGAGTTAGAAGAAATTGATGTTACTATTAAACTTGCTAATAGAGATACTATTTCACCAATGGGAATTGTTAGAGATGTTGAAGTCTTGTGTGGGAAAACTAAATATCCTGCTGATTTTCTTGTTCTTGGTTCCCCACAAGATAGCTTTTGTCCCATTATATTTGGTAGACCCTTCTTAAATATTGTTAATGCTACCATAGATTGCACAAGGGATGTTGTTACTGTCGGCTTAGATGATATGACTCATGAGTTTAATTTCTCTAAATTTAGTAAACAACACCGTAAAGAAGAATTGCCTAGTAAGGATGAAATTATTGGGCTTGCTTCTATTGCCGTACCTCCTAGCGATCCTTTAGAACAATATTTGCTAGACCATGAGAATGATATGTTTATGAATGAAAGAAGGGAAATAGATGAAGTATTCTTTAAACAGGAACCTATTCTGAAACACAATTTGCCTGTTGAAATCCTAGGGGACCCCCCTCCACCTAATGGTGATCACGTGTTTGAGCTTAAACCATTGCCTGATAATCTTAAATATGCTTATCTTGATCAAAAGAAGATATATCCTGTTATTATTAGTGCTAACCTTTCAGAGCATGAAGAAGAAAGATTATTGAAAACTCTGAAGAAGCACAGTGCTGCTATTGGATATATTCTTGATGATCTTAAGGGCATTAGTCCCACTCTATGTCAACATAAAATAAATTTGGAAGCAGATGCCAAACCAGTTCGTGATCCTCAACGACGTCTGAATCCTAAAATGAAAGAAGTGGTAAGAAAAGAAATACTAAAGCTTCTGGAGGCAGGTATAATTTACCCCATTGCTGATAGTCAGTGGGTAAGTCCTGTTCATTGTGTCCCTAAGAAGGGAGGTATTACTGTTGTTCCTAATGATAAAGATGAATTGATTCCACAAAGAATTATTACAGGTTATAGGATGGTAATTGATTTCCGCAAATTAAATGAGGCTACTAAGAAAGATCATTACCCCTTACCTTTTATCAATCAAATGCTAGAAAGATTATGCAAGCATATGCATTACTGCTTTCTAGATGGTTATTCTGGTTCTCTCAAATACCTGTGTCGGCTAAAGATCAATCAAAGACTACTTTTACATGCCCTTTTGGTACTTTTGCTTATAGACGTATGCCTTTTGGTTTATGTAATGCACCTGCTACCTTTCAAAGATGCATGATGGCTATATTCTCTGACTTTTGTGAAAAGATTTGTGATGTTTTCATGGACGACTTTTCCGTCTATGGATCTTCTTTTGATGATTGCTTGAGCAATCTTGATCGAGTCTTGCAGAGATGTGAAGAAACTAATCTTGTCTTGAATTGGGAAAAGTGCTACTTTATGGTTAATGAGGGTATTGTCTTGGGGCATAAAGTTTTTGAAAGAGGTATTGAAGTTGATAAAGCCAAGGTTGATACTATTGAAAAGATGCCATGTCCCAAGGACATCAAAGGTATAAGAAGTTTCCTTGGTCACGCCAGATTTTATAGGAGGTTCATTAAGGACTTCTCAAAAATTTCTCGGCCTCTGACTAATTTATTACAAAAAGATATACCATTTGTCTTTGATGATGGTTGTGTAGAAGCATTTGAAATACTTAAGAAAGCATTAGTCTCTGCACCTATTGTTCAGCCACCTGATTGGAATTTACCCTTTGAAATTATGTGTGATGCTAGCAATTATGCTGTAGGTGCTGTTCTAGGGCAAAGAGTTGATAAGAAATTAAATGTTATCCATTATGCTAGTAAGACTCTAGACAATGCTCAAAGAAATTATCCTACTATTGTAAAAGAATTTTTAGCAGTTGTATTTGCTTGTGATAAGTTCAGACCTTATATTGTTGATTCTAAAGTAACTATCCACACTGATCATGCTGCTATTAAATATCTTATGGAGAAGAAAGATGTTAAACCTAGACTTATTAGATGGGTTTTCTTGCTACAAGAATTTGATTTGCATATTGTTGATAGAAGAGGAGTTGAGAACCCCGTTGCAGACAACTTATCTAGGTTAGAGAATGTTCTTGATGACCCACTACCTATTGATGATAGCTTTCCTGATGAACAATTAAATGTCATAAGTACTTCTCGTAGTACCCCTTGGTATGCTGATTATGCTAATTACATTGTTGCTAAATTCATACCACCTAGCTTGACATACCAACAAAAGAAAAAGTTCTTCTATGATTTGAGACATTACTTTTTGGATGACCCACATGTTTATAAAGAAGGAGTAGATGGTATTATTAGACATTGTGTACCTAAGCATGAACAGGAACAGATCCTACGCAAGTGCCACTCCGAAACTTAAGGAGGACACCACACGGGAGATAGGACTGCACATAAGGTATTGCAATCCGGCTTTTATTGGCCTACTCTCTTCAAGGATGCCTGTAAGTTTGTCCTATCTTGTGATGAATGTCAAAGAATTGGTAATATTAGTAGACATAAAGAAATGCCTATGAATTATTCACTTGTTATTGAACCGTTTGATGTTTGGGGCTTTGATTATATGGGACCTTTTCCTGCCTCTAATGGATATACACATATTTTAGTTGTTGTTGATTACGTTACTAAGTGGGTAGAAGCTATTCCAATTAGTAGTGCTAATCATAACCTTTTATTAAAATGCTTAAAGAAGTTATTTTTCCGAGGTTTGGAGTCCCTAGATATTTAATGACTGATGGTGGTTCACATTTTATTCATGGTGCTTTCCGTAATATGCTTGCTAAATATGACGTCAATCATAGAATTGCATCTCCATATCACCCACAGTCTAGTGGTCAAGTAGAATTGAGTAATAGAGAACTCAAATTAATTTTGCAAAAGACTGTCAATAGGTCTAGAAAGAATTGGTCCAAGAAACTTGATGATGCATTATGGGCCTATAGAACTGCATATAAAAATCCTATGGGCATGTCTCCGTATAAAATGGTATATGGAAAAGCATGTCACTTACCTCTCGAACTAGAACATAAGGCATATTGGGCTATTAAAGAACTCAACTATGATTTCAAACTCGCCGGTGAAAAGAGGTTATTTGATATTACCTCACTTGATGAATGGAGAACCCATGCTTATGAAAATGCCAAGTTGTTTAAAGAAAAGGTTAAAAGATGGCATGACAAAAGGATACAAAAGCGTGAGTTTAATGTAGGTGATTATGTATTGCTATACAACTCTCGTTTAATATTTTTTGCAGGAAATCTTCCCTCTAAATGGGAAGGCCCCTATGTTATCGAGGAGGTCTATCGTTCCCGTGCCATAAAAAACAACAACTTCGAGGGCACAAATCCGAAGGTGGTAAACGGTCAGAGAATTAAACTTATATCTCAGGTAATCCCATAAATATTGAAACCAATATTATTGAAACCGTAACCCCGGAGGAATACATAAGGGACACTTTCCAGAATGTTTCAGACTCCAAAAAGGAATAGGTATGTGGTACGGTAAGTAAACCGACTCCAAAACAATTTTTAAGGCAATATTTCTCCGTTTTGGAATATTTAGAAAAATAGAAAAATTAAGTAGCAGTCCGAGAAGGACACGAGGGCCCCACGAGGGTGGAGGGCGCGCCCTACCCCCCTGGGCGCCCCCTTACCTCGTGAGCACCTCGTGTGCCTTCCGGACTCCGTTTTCTTGCACGATACGTATTTTGGTCGGTAAAAATTCACTATATATTCTCCCGAAGGTTTTGACTCCCGTATCACGCAATTATCCTCTGTTTTTGTTTCGAGTTGTCCCGCTGCAGATTAGATCAACATGTCTTCCCAGGATTCGGAAGGAGAAAGCTATGTGGATGATTACTTAGCTAATCCTAAGGTCTATGGAGATGTGGAGCACGATGGTTGGACCACGGAGGAAGAAGAGGACTATGAACCCAATGGGAAGGAGGAGACGAGCTCAGATGAAGATGAAGCCCCATTACCTCAACCTGGGGATATGCACGTGGAATTCAAAAAGTCAAGTCTCCCTGATAGGGTAAAGAAACCAAAATTTGAGTTTATCCCTTTTCGTCTCTTGCAGGAAAATAAGCAGGACCTATGCAAAAAGATATTAACCCTGGAGTGGGAGATTGATGATCTGAGGGATCAAAATGCCGTCCTCAAGCGTAAATTAAAGGAGAAGTCTAAGCCATCAACTAAGTCAACAACACCTCCACCTTCTTCACCAACCAAGGAGATATAATCACATGGGTATGGGCACTCCCCTTGGCAACCGCCAAGCTTGGGGGAGGTGCCCCAGTATCGTATCACAATCACAACTCCTATCTTTACCGTTTTCCTTAGTTCGATCCTATTAGTAGTATTTTGATCTAGTAGAATAAAGTTGATGGCATGATCTAGTTTTGAGTTTTGCCTTATGATCTCTCTATGTAATCGAGTCCGTGAGCTATATAATAAATATTAGTGTTGAGTCAAGGGCTTGATTTTCTCGCTATGATCTTGGGTGAATAAAAGAAAAGAGAAAAAGAATAAGAAGAAACAAAAGTTCATATTGATCTTATTGATAGTAATGACTTCACATAGAAAGAGTGTGATGATTAAAAGTTGCTGGAAGTTGGCAGACATAGCTTTGGTCATATTTTCAATTAATAGGAAGTAATAAGGAAAGAGAGGTTTCACATATAAATATACTATTATTGACATCTTTTATGATTGGGAGCACTCATCAAAATATGACTGTTCGCACACGAACACGTCACCGCGTACCCTCGATGCCGGGGATGATGCACCGCAGCTCACGTCGAAGGAGACCCGCCGGAAGCGCGGTACGCAAGACAATTCGGCGGGCGCTTTTGAGGACCCGAAACCCCACACGCCCGGGAGGGACCCAGTCAGGGCGCGCAACGGCTATGGGCTGCCCTAGGTCGACTTGATCGCCCCTAGAGCCTCGAGGTTCGCCGCCCTGCAAACGAAGAACGAACGAAGAACGAGGAAGAAGAAGAACAAGGGAGAAGGAAAAGTAAAGGTAAAAAATGTATATAGATTTGTTCGATTGTGTGTTGTTCAATCGTTTGTCACCTCCCGTCTATTTATGAGGCGGCTGGACTTTCCCTACAAGAGAAGGACTAAAAATTCCGTCCAAAACATCAAACACCCTAACCTAACTCGGATAGGAATCTTTGGCAATTTCCGGACCAATCTCGGTCTCACCGATTGGTTTGCTTCGGTCCCACCGAGTGAACGTGGCCAAATTTCTGTAACCTTCTGTAATTTCCGGATCAATCTCGGTCTCACCAATTGGTTTGCTTCGGTCCTACCGAGTCAACATTGCCAACTTTCTGGTAAATTTTTGGATAAACTCGGTCTCACCGATGAAATCAACTCGGTCGGTCCGAAATGACTCTGCAGATTCTGTTTCTGACCTTGTTTTGCCTCCACAGGTTGCATACGAGCTCGGATTAAGACGATTTTTATATCAAAATCAATCGATTCGACGAGACGCACAACTTTCATGTTGAAATTTTTTCCATCAGAGGCCATCACAATCGAGTTTATGGGCACTTTATAATCTGATGTCAATATGCGCATCTCTGAACTTGTCATAACTTTTGCATCCGAGCTCCGTTTTAGAGCATCTTCAAATCCATCTTGATCTTCTTGAATAGAGCTATACCATGGTGACTTCCAATCATAACTTTAAATTAATCTTGACATATCTTTAAGCAACTTTTATGATTTGCCAGTTTTGAGCGTCAACACATGCCCCCCTGTTTTTCGGCAAAGCTAGCGTGCCGAAAAATAATTTGTACCGTGTTGGCTCTAAGGACGATGTCAACACTCCATCGGCCATTTATATATGCTTAGGGCGATAAATATATATCGGCCATGTTCGTGCTTAGGGCGATACTTCTATATCGGCCATTGCTTGTTTGAACCTCTTGATGCAAACTTGGGTGAAAAGCTTCTCAACTTCTATAACAATCCGGTGATATGGTTCCATAGATCAAAACCATCATCCGAACCATATCGTTAACCCTTTTGCTAGGATTTTGCAGATAATCAAGAATGAGCTCCCTCTAATCCTTTCTTTCACCTGCATACAAATTTCATTAGTGGCCGAAGCAATGGGCTTTGGTTCGGCCTTACCTATGTCGGTGAGATCAAGCATCGGCTATTGATAGATGTGCAATACACCATGATCTACATGGTAGCCGAATGCTTGTTGCGCCAACTCATTTGCTCTTCAATTTTCATGTCTAGATATATGAGAAATATTAAAGCAACCCAAGGTAAATTTATATCTAGAGATACCAAAAGATAAATTATAAGTGATTCGTCAAAACATTGATAACCCTTAGATATTTGTTGCACTACTAATAACGAATCACCAGAAGCCTCAATATGTACAACACCTATAGCAAGGCAAAGCTCCAATCCGAATGACAATGCATATTCGGCTTTGATCATTGTGCAAAAATATTTTAAGCGGCATGAGGCTTCACAAAATAGCACCATAAGGAGATATATAAACAACACCAACACTTTGGCCATTGCTACAAATTTAACCATCAATATATAATCTCCATGGTACTAAAGAGATCAAGCTAAAATCAATATTATGCATGATGTCAACATGATGCTCAATAATAAAATCAACCATGATTTGGCCTTACGTAAGTTCTGAAAACTAACAAGCGAAAGCACACCCAATAAAAACATAAGTTCACTTTGCAATTTTGGTGAATTGGTCTATGCATAATATCCTCAATGGCATCAATTTGACAAATTCCTTTGCAAGCACTTATCTCAATCTCTACTCAAACTAAGGACGGTGCTAGAGTACCACACCGGCCATTCTTACATATATTCTAAGGGCGATAGATAAGTATCGGCCATTACCATGAGGTCCATGTAGAATTCATTCACCAAATCATGTATAGCCGAAATAAACATATGAAATAGCAATCAAATATTTCGGCCCTTTGGATTAGCAAGAAAAAAGGTAGCTAATAAATTGTATAGAGATTTGGTAATACCCTCTCATGATGCAGAAAATTATGTCGCTTCCATGGATCAAAATAAATCCAGGGAGGGTAATTTATCATACCTGATGATGAATTCCATGGCAAAGGCATCAATGGTATGTTTGAAAAACATGGATGATGTGCTAACCGAAGATTTTGATGGGGTGATGCAAACCTTCGACTTAATTGTTTCTGGTTCCCATCCTTCTCTTTCTTCACTTTTATAACACTTGTTGCAATAGAAGGTTGCACATCATTTTTATTTTGACTGCTCCTCTTGGGAACCCATGCCATGTTCTTCTTTTTCAGCTCTTGTGCACTAAGTTTTTGTAATTTCTTCTTTCGCCAATACGATAAGCCGAGTGGGCACCCTGGCTGTGATTTTGTTTGAAGCAATGGCAATTCTTGTTTTACCTTGTGCACTGTCAACTTCTTTTTTTCTTCAGATTTGGCACTTTGACTCTTGATAATTGGTTGCTTCGTCTCATTGCCTTTAGTAGCCAATGTTAACACGTTAATTGGCTCTTTTTCATTTGAGATCAAATCTGAAGTTGCACTCTTACGACCATCTCTTTTAACATGGTACACTTTCTTGACCACGTCTTTCTTCTTCTTTGAGCTCCGGACCGATTCCTTATGATTGAAACGGCCTTTAACATATGATGTTCAAATGTTGATATTCTCGGAGATGCATAATATTGGTTAGATGGTCTAAAATAAGATGGAGAGTGTGCCCTTGTATCATACCTGTCCCATGATGGATATGGATCTACATGAGCATAGGGATGCATCCACGACATTGGCACTGGCGGCCCAAAATAAGGATATGAATATGTTGCACTAAAATACTCACTTTGCCAATACCGATCCTCATATTTGCGCCTTGGGGGTGATCTTGGTTTCTTTGCATGATTTGGCCGATAAGCATTCTTCTCTCCATTCTTTTTTTGATATTTATCCAATAGTTCAGCGAAGGTGATTTTTGATCTCTTACACTTGCGCTTATTTCGGATTTTGTTTTCTTTTGGTTTGCTTTCATCGATCATTGGATTTCCTTGTTGCCCCCCAGTCCTTAGCGTCTTCATTGTAGCTTCGATGGAATTCTCACCCTCAAGTTCATGTTCATTGTGATCTTCAACTACTTCTTTACTTGAAAGCTTGATCCCATCACCTGCAGTTTTTACCTTCTCTTTAGATGGATCAGCTTGAAGTAGCCGATGCAAAACTTTTTGCCATCAAGACCAATCAGAATAGACTGGTCATCCTTTGGTGTTTCAACAAATTTCAATTGTCCTTTTTCAATGGCCGATTTAACTATTTGACGAAACATGTGGCAGTCCTCAAAATTATGCTTGGACGAATCATGCAACTTACAATACATTCGTCCTTGGATAGATGGCTTGACATGGTGATCAAGAATTCTAATGTAATTATTTTTCAACAACAAAGCAAAGATTTGATCACACATGTTTGAATTGAAGGTATACTTTTTGTTTTCTAGCCGATCTTGTTGTGAGAACGACTTTGGAGTTAAGCAAACGAATGGTTCAGATTTGGCATCTTCCCATTCGGCTATGAATTCTCTTTCGCATACTTTTTCCGATGTCATTAAATAAGAAACTATACTAGCATCGGTTTTCCCAAAAGATTTTAACCTTGGCTTTAAATTTCTGAAATCAAAGTAGTTAGAACATACATGTCTCAATTGAGACCATGCATAAGCCAAGCATGAAGCAAGAAAAGCTACCCAATTAGATATGAACTTTAAATAAAGCAATGGGAAAAGCTTTGGCTGCAGTAATAAGTCATTATCGGTCTCTTTGAATGGTACAATATATTGGCCGATATGCTTAGTAACAATTTTATTGCTAACAAGTAAATTGCCCTTCTTCATTGGTCTTTGAAAATTACTTACTAGAATTTTTCTAATAGATGCATCAACAATAAAGTTGTGACCAAATCTAAAAATAGGTAAATTACTTGCTAGACATACCTCTTCAAATATGTTGGGAGAGCATGATGATTGCATATGATGAATAATATTGTGCTTTGCTTCTGAATGACTTCCCAACACCATGTCACAATTTTCTTCTTGATTTCGTGCATCATAAATTTGAAGATCTTTGTCAATCGAACGTTGTTCGGGTACTTGTTCTTGTCCTTGAAGCTTGTCAATTTCTATGGCACGAAACTCATAGGGCAGGAAGTAGGTTCCATTAACTTCAGAAAAATCAAGCATGGTTGTTTTGCTATGCTTGCCTTGCCCTTTCTCAATAATACTTGCCTCTTTGGATTTGATGGATTCAGAATATATACTACTTGATTCGGCTTTCAACCGAAGCACTTTCAAGTTCCGAATCATCCTTCTTTTCATTGATACTACCCATTGGCAATGCTTCTTTTATCTGAGCCAATTCTTTTTCTATTTGTTTCTGGCAGCGAGCGGCAAAGTTGGCTTTAAGCTTTTTCTCAATTTCAGCCCACTCCGGATACAATTGCCCCCCGATGTTTTTAGATTCTTTCGGCAATGACACACGGGTGTTGCCGAAATTTTGCAGTAGTGTGTTGTAAAAATATATTTTTTCTCGCCAATTTTATCAATTGGCAAAGATTCATCTTCTTGCAAAACTCTAGCTTTTATTGCGGCACAATCAGGAAACAACCCCTTTTCATATTGTTCAAGGCAAAGAGCACTAATTCTCTTGTTTTGTGTCAAGCTCTTTTTAATGCATCCACAACCGCTTCTGGAAGGGATTGCTCTGCAATACTTCCAGATTCTTTCGGCAATGATTCGTGAGTGTTGCCAAAATTCTTGAATTGCATGGAGTATGCATTATATGCTACAATATTTGATGATGGCACATGTGTTCCTGTAAAATTTTCACTTATTCGGCTATGACCATGAAGATGCGAGGCCGAATTATGAACATCTACAGTTGCATACGGTGCTGACAAATTACTAACATGATGTGTAGCATATGATGGTTGAGAGTAACTGGCCGAATAACTAGTAGTAGCATGGCCAATTCTCCCATCCATCGGCAAGGTTGAATTCACATATTGCAAATTAGTTGCCGATGAATAAAAAGATGAAACACTTTCTCGTATGCTATTGGAAATTTTAACATGAGGTGTTTCAAATTGATTAACCAAACCCATCATGTTGTTCATCGGCATATGGATTTGTGGGTTGCCGATGCATGAGAGTTTGGATACATATGTTGTACGTTGCTAAAATCATAAGAATTTGAAGCATGAAGATTGCTTTGCATCGGCCCTTGCGCATAATTAGATGCATGATTGATAAAACTAGGGCTAGCCGATACATTATGCTTATTAGATGATCCAGCAACAACACATGGATTATTTGCATCTACAAAGCGGAATTGGGTATTCATATTACCTTTGTAGATTACAACAACTTGATGACGATCTCTTCGTAGCAAGAACGGGCTGGAGACCGTTCAAAGCTTCGTCCCCAGCGGAGTCGCCAAAAAGTGTGTTCACACACGGACACATCACCGCGCACCCTCGACGCCGGGGGTGATGCACCGCAGCTCACGTCGAAGGAGACCCGCCGGAAGCGCGGTACGCAAAACAATCCGGCGGGCGCTTTTGAGGACCCGAAACCCCACACGCCCGGGAGGGACCCCGTTAGGGCGGGCGGCGGCTATGGGCTGCCCTAGGTCGACCTGATCGCCCCTAGGGCCTCGAGGTTCGCTGCCCTGCAAATGAAGAACGAACGAAGAACGAGGAAGAAGAAGAACAAGGGAGAAGGAAAAGTAAAGGTAAAAGATATATATATATATATTTGTTCAATTGTGTGTTGTTCAATCGACTGTCACCTCCCGTCTATTTATGAGGCGGCTGAACTTTCCCTACAAGAAAAGGACTAAAAATTCCGTCCAAAACATCAAAAACCCTAACCTAACTCGGATAGGAATCTTTGGCAATTTCCGGACCAATCTCGGTCTCACCGATTGGTTTGCTTCGGTCCCACCGAGTGAACGTGGCCAATTCTCTGTAACCTTCTGTAATTTCCGGATCAATCTCAGTCTCACTGATTGGTTTGCTTCAGTCCTACCGAGTCAACATTGCCAACTTTCTGGTAAATTTTTGGACAAACTCGGTCTCACCGATCAAATCAACTCGGTCGGTCCGAAATGACTCTGCAGTTTCTGTTTTTGACCTTATTTTGCCTCCATAGGTTGCATACGACCTCGGATTAAGACGATTTTTATATCAAAATCAACCAATTCGACGAGACGCACAACTTTCATGTTGAAACATTTTCTATCAGAGGCCATCTCAATCAAGTTTATGGCCATTTTATAACCTGATGTCAATATGCGCATCTCCGAACTTGTCATAACTTTTGCATCTGAGCTCCGTTTTAGACCATCTTCAAATCCATCTTAATCTTCTCGAATAGAGCTATACCACGATGACTTCCAATCATAACTTTGAATTAATCTTGACGTAGCTTTAAGCAACTTTTATGATTTGCCACTTTTGAGCGTTAACAATGACATGCTAAAGAGTTGATGTTGGATAAGGAAGACAACGTAATGAGTTATGTTTTCTTATATCTGAGATAAACTATGTTTTCATGGATCATCCAACATGTTGAGCTTGCCTTCCCCCCTCATGCTACCCAAATTCTCAGCACCAAGTAGAGATACTACTTGTGCTTCTGAATACCCTTAAACCAGTTTTGCCATGAGAGTCCACCATATCTACCTATGGATTGAGTAAGATCCTTCAAGTAAGTTGTCATCGATGCAAAGCAATAATAATTGCTCTAAATATGTATGATTAGTGTGGGAGAAATAAGCTTTATACGATCTTGTGATGTGGAAGTAATAAAAGCGACAGACTGCATAATAAAGGTTCATATCACAAGGGGCAATATAAAGTGACGTTCTTTCGCATTAAGATTTTGTGCATCCAACCATAAAAGCGCATGGAAACCTCTGCTTCCCTCTGCGAAGGGCCTATCTTTTATTATTATCTTCTACCTTATGCAAGTGTCATGGTGATCTTCACCTCTCCCCTTTTCATTTTATCCTTTGGCAAGCCCAGCATGTTGGAAAGAACCTGATATATATATCTAATTGGATGTAGGGGGCATGAGTTATTATTGTTGAAATTACCCTCGAGGTAAAAGGTTGTGGGGCGAAACTATAAGCCCCTATCTTTCTCTGTGTCCGATTAAAACTCCGTAACCACAAGTATTGCGTGAGTGTTAGCAACTATGAAGGACTAGATGATAGTTGAGTATGTGGACTTGCTTTTTAGCTCTGACATAGACTCTTTCTGATGTTATGATAAATTGCAATTGCTTCAATGACTGAGGTTATAGTTTGTTGGTTCTCAATAAGGTTTCTGATTCATACTTTTGCATTGTGAATAGATCATCACTTGAACATAAGTAATCATATGACAATATCTATATCTATGTTGCTGTTATGAGAATAATCATGATGCCCTCATGTCTGTATTTTATTTTTATCGACGCCTCTACCTCTAAACATGGGGACATATTTATTATTATCGGATTTCGCTTGAGGACAAGCGAGGTCTAAGCTTGGGGGAGTTGATACGTCCATTTTGCATCATGTTTTTATATCGATATTTATTGCATTATGGGTTGTTATTTCACATTATGTCAAGGTTTACATAAGGAGGGAGAATGCCGACAGCTGGAATTCTGGGCTAGAAAAGGAGCAAATATTAGAGACCTATTCTGCACAACTCCAAAGTCCTGAAACTCCATGGAATACCTTATAATAAATAATGAAAAATCCTCGCCAAAGATGAAGACCAGGGGGCCCACACCCTTTCCACGAGGGTGGGGGGCACGCCCCCCCTAGGGCACGCCCCCCTACCTCGTGGACCCCCTGGTGGCTCTCTGATGACCATCTTCTGCTATATGAAGTCTTTCGTCGAGAAAAAAACCAGAAGCAACCTTTCGGGACGAAACTCTGCCGCCACGAGGCGGAACCAATCTAGGGCTCCAGTACAGCTGTTCTGCCGGGAAACTTCCCTCCCGAAGGGGGAAATCATCGCCATCGTAATCACCAACGCTCCTCTCATCGGGAGAGGGCAATTTCCATCAACATCTTCATCAGCACCATCTCATCTCAAAACCCTAGTTCATCTCTTGTATCCAATTCTTGTCTCCAAGTGTGAGATTGGTGCTAGTAGGTTGCTAGTAGTGTTATTTACTCCTTGTAGTTGATGCTAGTTGGTTTAATTGGTGGAAGATCATATGTTCAAATCCCTTATGCATATTATTACCCCTCTGATTATGAACATGAATATGCTTTGTGAGTAGTTGCGTTTGTTCCTGAGGACAAGGGAGAAGTCTTGCTATTAGTACTCATGTGAATTTGGTATTCGTTCGATATTTTGATGAGATGTATGTTGTCTAGCCTCTAGTGGTGTTATGTGAACGTCGACTACATAACACTTCACCATTATTTGGGCCTAGAGGAAGGCATTGGGAAGTAATAAGTAGATGATGGGTTGCTAGAGTGACAGAAGCTTAAACCCTAGTTTATGCATTGCTTCGTAAGGGGCTGATTTGGATCCATATGCTTCATGCTATGGTTAGGTTTACCTTAATACTTTTGTTGTAGTTGTGGATGCTTGCAATAGAGGTTAATCATAAGTGGGATGCTTGTTCGAGTAAGAACAGCACCCAAGCACTGGTCCACCCACATGTCAAATTATCAAAGTACCGAACGCGAATCATATGAACGTGATGAAAACTAGCTTGACGATATTCCCATGTGTCCTCGGGAGCACTTTTCCTTATATAAGAGTTTGTCCAGACTTGTCCTTTGCTACAAAAAGGATTGGGCCACCTTGCTGCACTTTATTTACTTTTGTTACTTGTTGCTCGTTACAAATTATCTTATCACAAAACCATCTGTTACCACTTATTTCAGTACTTGCAGAGAATACCTTGCTGAAAACCGCTTATCATTTCCTTATGCTCCTCGTTGGGTTCGACACTCTTACTTATCGAAAGGACTACGATAGATCCCCTATACTTGTGGGTCATCAACGGTCCAAGAATTAAACATTATATCTCAGGTAATCCTATAAATGTTGAAACCAATGTTATTGAAACCGTAACCCCGAGGAATACATAAGGGACACTTTCCGGAACGTTTCAGACTCCGAAAAGGAATAGGTATGTGGTACGGTAAGTAATCCGATTCCAAAACAGTTCTAATGGAAATTTTCTTCCATTTTGGAATATTTAGAAAAATAGAAAAATAAGAAGCAGTCCTGGAAGGACACGAGGGCTCCACAAGGGTGGAGGGCCCTCCACCCCCTTCCCCCCTGGGTGCGCCCCCTTCCTCGTGGGTACCTCGTGTGCTCTCCGGACTCCGTTTTCTTACACGACACGTATTTTGGTCAGTAAAAATTCATTATATAATCTCCCGAAGGTTTTGACCACCGTATCACACAAATATCTCCTGTCTTTGTTTTGAGCTGTCCTGCTGCAGATTTGAGCAACATGTCGTCCCAGGATTCGGAAGGAGAGAGCTATGTGGCTGACTACCTTGCGGATCCTAAAGTCTACGGGGATGTGGAGTATTGTGGTTGGACAATGGAAGAAGAAGAGGACTATGAACCTAAGGGAAAGGAGGAGACGAGCTCAGATGAAGATGAAGTCCCACTACCTCAACCTGGGGACATGCATCCCTGATAGAGTAAAGAAACCTAAGATCGAGTTTATCCCTTTTTGCATCTTGCAGGAAAACAAGCAGGAACTATGTAAAAAGATACTGAGCCTGGAGTAGGAGATCGAGGACCTAAGGGACCAAAATTCTATACTCAAGCGCAAATTAAGGAAGAAGCCTACGCCATCAACAAAACCATCACCTTCTTCACCAACAAAGAAGAACTGAGTATCTGGTATGGGCACTCCCCTTGGCAACCACCAAGCTTGGGGGAGTGCCCCGGTATTGTATCACCATCACTTTTATCTTTACCGTTTTTCTTAGTTTGATCTTTTTGATAATATTTTGATCTAGTAGAATAAAAGTTCTTAGTATGATCTAGTTGTGAGTTTTGCTTTATGATCCTTCTATATAATCGAGTCCGTGAGCTATATATAATAAAGATTAGTGTTGAGTCAAGGGCTTGATTATTTTGCCATGATCTTGAGTGAATAAAATAAAAGAGAAAAATAATAAAAAGAAATAAAAGAGATCATATGGATCTTATGGAGAGTAATGAGCTCACATAGAAAGAGTATGATGAATAAAAGTTGTTGAGAGTTGACAAACATAGTTTTGGCCATCGTTGCAATTAATAAGAAGTAATAAATAAAGAGAGGTCTTCACATATAAATATACTATCTTGGACATCTTTTATGATTGTGAGCACTCATTGAAGTATGACATGCTAAAGAGTTGACGTTGGACAAGGAAGACAACGTAATGGATTATATTTTCTTACATCTGAGATAAATTATATTGTCATGGATTATCCAACATGGTTGAGCTTGCCTTTCCCCCTCATGCTAGCCAAATTCTTTGCACCAACTAGAGATACTACTTGTGCTTCCAAACACCCTTAAACCAGTTTTGCCATGAGAATCCACCATATCTGCCTATGGATTGAGTAAGATCCTTCAAGTAAGTTGTCATCGGTGCAAGTAATAAAAATTGCTCTCTAAATATGTATGATTGATTGGTGTGGAGGAAATAAGTTTTATACGATCATGTGATATGGAAAAATAAAAGCGACAAACTGCATAATAAAGGTCCGTATCACAAATGGTAATATAAAGTGACGTTCTTTCGCATTAAGATTTTGTGCATCCAACCATAAAAGCGCATGAAAACCTCTGCTTCCCTCTACGAATGTCCTATCTTTTACCTTTATCTCCTACCTTACATAAGATTCATGGTGATCTTCACCTTTCCTTTTTATATTTTATCTTTTGGCAAGCACAACATGTTGGAAGGATCCTGGTATATATGGCTAATTGGATGTGAGTTTTCATGAACTATTATTGTTGACATTACCCTTGAAGTAAAACGTTGGGAGGCAAAACTATAAGCCCCTATCTTTCTCTGTGTCTGATTAAAACTCCATACCCATAAGTATTGCGTGAGTGTTAGCAATTGTGAAAGACTATATGATAGTTGAGTATGTGGACTTACTGAAAAACTCTTATATTTACTCTTTCCTATGTTATGATAAATTGCAATTGCTCCAATGACTGAGATTATAGTTTGTTAGTTTTCAATGAAGTTTATGATTCATACTTGAAATTGTGATTGAATTATTACTCTAGCATAAGAAATCATATGACAAGAATTATATAAGTTGTTGTTCTAAGAATGATCATGATGCCCTCATGTCCGTATTTTATTTTTATCGACAACTCTATCTCTAAACATGTGGACATATTTTTCAATTTCGGCTTTCGCTTGAGGACAAGCGAGGTCTAAGCTTGGGGGAGTTGATACGTCCATTTTGCATCATGCTTTTATATCGATATTTATTGCATTATGGGCTGTTATTACACATTATGTCACAATACTTATGCCTATTCTCTCTTATTTTACAAGGTTTACATAAAGAGGGAGAATGCCGGCAGCTGGGATTCTGGGCAGGAAAAGGAGAAAATATTAGAGACCTATTCTGCACAGCTCCAAAAGTCCTGAAACTTCACGGAAGACGTTTTTAGAATATACAAAAAATATTGAGCGCAAGAAGTTCACCAGGGGGCCACACCCTGCCCACGAGGGTGGGGGGCGCGCCCTACCCCCTTGGGCGCGCCCCCTACCTCATGGGCCCCCTGGTGGCCCTCCGATGGCCATCTTCTGCTATATGGAGTCTTTCGATGAGAAAAAAAAATCATAAGCTATCTTCCCTGACGAGACTCCACCGCCACGAGGCGGAACCTTGGCGGAACCAATCTAGGGCTCTAGCGGAGCTGTTCTGCCGGAGAAACTTCCCTCCGGGAGGGGGAAATCATCGCCATCATCATCACCAACGCTCCTCTCATCGAGAGAAGGCAATCTCCATCAACATCTTCACCAGCACCATCTCCTCTCAAAACCCTAGTTCATCTCTTGTATCCAATTCTTGTCTCCAAGACTGGGATTGGTACCTGTGGGTTGCTAGTAGTGTTAATTACTCCTTGTAGTTGATGCTAGTTGGTTTATTTGGTGTATGTTCAGATCCTATATGCATATTAATACCCCTCTGATTATGAACATGAATATGCTTTGTGAGTAGTTATGTATGTTCCTGAGGACATGGGAGAAGTCTTGCTATTAGTAGTCATGTGAATTCGGTATTCGTTCGATATTTTGATGAGATGTATGTTGTCTCTCCTCTAGTGGTGTTATGTGAACGTCGACTACATGACACTTCACCATTATTCGGGCCTAGAGGAAGGCATTGGGAAGTAATAAGTAGATGATGTGTTGCTAGAGTAACAGAAGCTTAAACTCTAGTTTATGCGTTGCTTCGTAAGGGGCTGATTTGGATCCATATGTTTCAAGCTATGGTTAGGTTTACCCTAATACTTTTGTTATAGTTGCAGATGCTTGCAATAGAGGTTAATCATAAGTGGGATGCTTGTACAAGTAAGGACAGTACCCAAGCACTGGTCCACCCACATACCAAATTATCAAAGTACCGAACGTGAATCATATGAACATGATGAAAATTAGCTTGACGATATTCCCATGTGTCCTCGGGAGCGCTTCACATCATATAGGAGATTGTCCAGGCTTGTCCTTTGCTACAAAAAGGATTGGGCCACCTTGCTGCACTTTATTTACTTTTGTTACTTGTTGCTCATTACAAATTATCCTATCACAAAACTATCTGTTACCTATTATTTCAGTGCTTGCAAAGAATACCTTGCTGAAAACCGCTTATCATTTCCTTCTGCTCCTCGTTGGGTTCGACACTCTTACTTATCGAAAGGACTACGATAGATCCCCTATACTTGTGGGTCATCAATTCACTGGTGACTCGCCCGATCTTGGCGACTCATTAGTAACCCGGTGGGCGGGTCAAACGGACGACAAGGCCCAAGGCCCAGTAGGTTGGTTCGTATGATGGTGGGCTTGTTTAAGAGGAAAGGCATAAGGAATATTCTCCTACAAAGGAAGCAAGACTGGGACTCCACTTGTAATAGAGTAATCCTAATCCTACTAGGACTAGTCATGTAACCTGCCCCTTCAACATATATAAGGAGGGGCAAGGCACCCCAAGAGGGATAAGAAAACAATCTCTAGGGCTAGATACAACGGGGGAGCCGGCTTATGCGGCGACTCTCCCATTGAGCATAATGAGATCTAGCCACAAACAACATGTATGGCTATTACCGGATGATGTTTCCCCGGGCCCGATGCTGTCTAAATGCTTGTCTTGTGTTGCATCTCTTGATTCCGCTAAACCCCTCTCAAGCTACTACAAAGATGCATTGGCCTCACGACTAAGTCCTCACATTAGGACATCTGCCGTGACAATTCTACGACAGTTGGCGCCCACCATGGAGCCTGCGCACGGTGGTGTTGAGTTCTTGAAGGGATTTCTCCCAAGGATCGAAAAGTTTGCAGTTTTCCGGATGAAGAAAGTTGGTTCAGAAGGATTTGTATCAGCTTCAAGTTCATCAGTCCAGGTGTAAGATATGGGATTTAATGTTTAAAAGAAATTAGGGTTACAATTTTTTCGTTGCCGTGAGTCACTGACACAAGTCACCGAGATCATCGTTTTTCCGCTACAACCAGTTTCGTCACCACATCGAATCTGATCTACAAGTCGCCAGAATCAGCATGGTTTGGATCTTCATTTTGATCACTGGGTCCGATGGCAATACCAACTGCACAAATTGCTACTCCCTCCTTCCATCTATATAGAGCCTAATGCGTTTTTCAAGGCTAACTCTGACCAAATATTAGAGCAATAATATATAACATGCAACTTACACAAAGCACATCATCAAATTCGTATGTGAAATGAGCTTTCAATGATATAATTTTCACATCATGCATGTTATGTAGTACTAATTTTATCAATAGTCAAAGGCGGTCTTGAAAAATGCATTAAGCCCTATATAAATGGAAGGAGGGAGTATAAGGCAGGAAGACAAGTCAGAATCAAGCTATCTAATCAGCCCAGAGACCAGATATTATTTTATAAAGTAATGGCAGTTTACTCCACGGCAGATATGAAAGTTCCAAGTCCCGAGGTAGTCAACAATAGCTGCTCCTGTTTACTCTGTGACTTGTGGACTCAAGTCAGATCCAAGGAGTCATCGTGTACTACTTCAACTAATAGTCGGTCATGTGACTAGGTGAAAATAAAATCAAGTCCCGAGGAAGTAGTGTTAAGAAGGAAAAGAAACAATCATCTGCTCGTCGGATCATGACTCAAAGAAAACAAATTGGCCAGAGCAGACACGACCCGGATACGGAGATGGACTTGGACTCCTTTGTCGCTGCTTGTGTGACTCCGCTGCCGGGTCTCCACGAGCCGCCTCCGTCGCCAGACAGCTGTTAATGGTTGTGAGCCGCCTCGCCGTGTTCTGCTTCCTCTGCCTCAGTGACGGGATCACGTTGAGCCCCCACTTCAACCGTAGCGCCAGGCCTCTGTGTTAAGCCGCCCTCGCCGGAGCAGCTCTTGCCTCGGTCGAGCATGGCTGCGGCGTGGAGCCGTCGGGTCCCCGTGTTCCGCATTTCTCCTTCGTCAAGCCAATCTTCGAGCGTTTTACTGCTGACATCACCAAGTCTACCAATGTTTGAATCGAGGAAAGTACTCAGCACCTGCACGGATTAGATGGAGAAAATAAACCGCTCGCAGTCGAGCCGCTACGGCGCTCGTCCCGCTGTTCTGCCAAGCCGCCGGATTCCGCTTCTGCCACGGATCCAACCCGCCGGTTTCCGCCTTCGCCTTGGTTGTCGAGAGCCGCCTTTGAGTAGGCGCCCGCGGCTTTGAGCTGCCGTGACTTGCCCGCCTCTGAGCCGCAGCATCTGCCATGGCCGAGTCGCCACTGAGTCTCCGCCCTCGACGAAGCTGACTTGCTGCCAAACCTCATCCCCGAGCCGCCGGCCTCATGTTGTTGTTGTTGCGCTCATGCTGAACCCCCTGCCTGAGATGGCCGCAAGTGTGAAATAATACATGAAGAATTGGTGGATGGGCTCTACAAATGTTTGGATCTTCGACCTCGTGCCTCGAGCTGACCTTGAGCCTCCTCACGGATTCACTTGATGCTGCTCATTCTATTCTCAGTTTGGCTATTACGAGGACATGCTGCTGATACGCCCAACTAGTCCACGTGCTCAAATTTAGTTCAAAAACTGACCCAAAAGGCTCCTGCGGTGGTGAGGGATAACAGCGGCCTCGTTGTCTGGTCTGCATTCATACGAAGGCATGTGCATTGAACCGTCGGGGCCATATTGAGTTGTCAGTCTACCTGAGCCGCCAGGGCTGCATTAAGCCGCCCGTGCCGCACAGGGACGTATTGATGAGCCGCCCTTGCTGCCTGCTGAAGCTGCCACCACCTTATGCTGAGCCGCCCAAATCAATCTCGTTCTGGGCTGCCATGTTTCCACTTGCGATGGTTAAAGCCCTTTTGGTAAGGACAGAGGAGAGTGGCTAAATCGCCATTGCAAGTATTAGAAGTTGTTACAGAATAGATCATCTATCATCTGGACGAATCAGGTGATATCCGTCCAGTCTGTTTTATTAGCACATATTATTTTCCAAAGAACAGTTTATTTCTTCTTTGGTATGCAATATTGTTTATGCAGGACAATTGATCATTGCAAAACAGATGATCGTGTCATGGATATATAGCTCGCGCCACCATTATCATACGCTAACATCTGACCGTGCCATGATGCTCGACGAATATATGGGCAAACCGCCGTTTTTACGGCCCAATTTACATCAATATGATGTGGTTGATTCGCCCGTCCGCGCGGCTCACCGCACTTGCGATTGACTTGCTCGTCCGCACCGTCTTACAACGTCATGACCGGTTCATCTATCTGCTCCCGTGGCCGACTCAGCCGTGATTAATTTCAGCTTCACCAAGGTGATCATCAGCTCCGCGGTGGATAATTACTGGCTTGACGTATCAGGTGAAATCCATCCAGTATATTTTTATATTATATATCGCTTTTCTTTAAAAGAGCAATTACTCTGGCTTGCAAGTTCTCCAGTACAGGACAAGTTATATCACTGAGCTGTTGACTGATTCATACCGGTTTATATCACGGTCAAATATGGAGAATCTCAAGACAACTCCTCGAGTCGCCTTGAGACTCGGGGGCTACTATGACATGACTCAGTAAATGATCGCCAATTTAAAGCAGATTCAAGAACTCTGGATCATTGGAGGGAAAAATAACCCGGCCCCGGAGGCAACTGCCTTATTGGCGAAAATTTAAAGGCCATCAGAAAATTTCCGGCTCACAATGATGCTTCGGTTTATAATCCGGCTCAAGGTAAACCTGTCTCCCAGAAAGCTTTGAAGCTCTAAATATCTGGTTTGAAATTCTGGTTTAAAAAGAATTCATCTCTCGCAAGTTCGAGTTTTCAGAAAAAAATTACAGGGACCAAAGAGAGTTTGTTGCATAGCACAACTCAAACATAGGCACCCCACGAGCATAGCTTAGAAATATATCACTTGGGGGCTTCCGGATTATTGAGCTAAGCTATGATTACCCTTTGATCCGGCTCATAGCCACATTTACAGGTCATTTGGGGGCTTCCTGTTCAAACATTGGTCGTATTCGAACCAAAGAGAACATAGCTGTCGGTACCCTCTTGATCGGCGCAATGCCAAACTCACTAGGGGGCTTCTTTGATCGTATTCGAATCATAGCTTAACCCCTTTTGGGTCCGACTTGGATCGTATTCGAATCAGGGTCGTTAAAAACCTCTCAAGGTCATCTGGGGGCTTCCTGTTCAAACATAGGTCGTATTCGAACCAAAGAGAACATAGCTGTCGGTACCCTATTGATCGACGCAACGCCAAAGCCACTGGGGGCTACATGACCATATTCGAATCCTAGCTTAACCCCTTTGGTCCGGTTTACTGGTCGTATTCGAATCAGAAGCCTCAAATTCTTCTTTCTATTTTGCTTAAGTTTTTTGAAAACAGTCTTTTGGGTTTATCTTGAGACTTTTTGTTCATATCTGAAGCATATATGTGGTTTCGATTAACCCGGCTTGACTTTGGATGATAAGTCTCCATATATGACAATCATAAACATTTGGAAGTTTTGGCTTCTAAGGATTGGGTTATCACCCTTACTGCACAGGTGTCCTAAACCGGCAGTACAATTCAATATCACAGGAACCGGTTTTCCAAACCGGATTATATTATTCAAATCTTTAATAGCCAACATGGCTGGATTTTTATTATGGTTATCAATAACCAATATTATGATTGAGGTTTTCCAAGTCGCTTCAGCGCAATGGATATTATTTTATCAATGGGTATGATTTATTCTACAAAGGAATAGTCCCGAGTCGCTGCAGGCTTACGACCCGGCACTTGGGGGATACATTATTCAAGTTGAGATTACATCAAATATGCAAGTCTCATGTCGCTACAAGCATGCACCATGACACTTGGGGGCTAATGCAAAGTCATTTTACTGGCCTTATTGAAGATCCAACTCATTACATCATAATGAGCCGGCCCTTGGGGGCTACCAATTGCTCTTGTCAACAATTCAAGGGACACAAGTCTTATTCCATTATATTGAAGGGTCCACTGCTCAGTTGGTAAAGCACAAAGCTCTTAACCTTGTGGACGTGGGTTCAAGCCTCATGATGGGGGTTACATCATATGATGTTCTTTTGAAAGAAGTATATATAAAGTCCCAGCTCAATATTATCTTACTGAGCCGGCCCTTGGGGGGCTACACGTTGTTGTTCAAGTCTGCATGATCATATTTATAAAGTCCCTGCTCATTATTGCATAATGACCCGGCCCTTGGGGGCTACACTGGTTGAAGTTTTTATGAGTATGAGGCAATTACAAGTCCCAGGTTGCTGCAAGCATGACAACCCGGCACTTGGGGGCTACATACATGGAGTATTCCATTTTTACTAGTGACTGAGATGAACACCATGGATTTCTTCAAAGTGGCAGTAATTATATGGAAACAAGTCTCAAATCATCACTTTGTTCTGCTCAAGACTTGGGGGCTACAGGTAATATGGATATAAGGGAGAAAAATCTTCAAAGTCTCGGTTTTGAGTAAACCAGATTGACCCGGTGTCTGCAACAATTATGACCCGGTGTAAGCAACAATTATGACCCGGTGCCATCAATATTTACAAACTGGCAGTTTTTGTAATGATAAACCGGCAAGTTCTACATCTTCAAGCCAGCTGAATATCAGATGAGTATTTCAAGACCAAAATTTTCTAAGACGGCGCTTTGGAAGCCAACTCAAGTGGATTATTTCTTACAATATTTCTCTACAAGAGACCAATGTCTACAAAATGACTCTGAAGCTGGCCTATTGACCCGGACTTTTCAAAAGAAGTATCTAGATTTTTTGCATTGACAAAGTTGAAACATATCTGCTAAAGAATATTTGCCATGAGATCATGGACATGTACATATCAACAAGGAAATGACAAGGACTTAACGATGATCAAGTGCCGGCTGAGAAGAACCTTCGACCCGGCCTATAATCTATCAAAGTTGGTCTTGATTTGCAGGATCCGTTTAACATGGATAAATCCAAATTAAACCGGGGGCTAATGTCGGGGATATACCCCGTGGTGTAACTCGGCTGGATGTATGACCCAGCTGGATCTTGGCGATTCACTAGTGACCTGCCCGGAGCTTGGCGACTCCCGGGTAACCCGCCCGATCTTGGTGACTCATTAGTAACCCGGGGGGCGGGTCAGACGGACGACAAGGCCCAAGGCCCAGTAGGCCGGTTCGTATGATGGTGGGCCGGTTTAACAGGAAAGGCATAAGGAATATTCTCCTACAAAGGAAGCAAGACTAGGACTCCACTTGTAATAGAGTAATCCTAATCCTACTAGGACTAGTCATGTAACCCGCCCGTTCAACATATATAAGGAGGGACAAGGCACCCCAAGAGGGATAAGAAAACAATCTCTAGGGCTAGATACAACGGGGGAGCCGGCTTATGTGACGACTCTCTCATGAGCATAACGAGATCTAACCACAAACAACATGTAGGGCTATTACTGGATGATGTTTCCCGGGGCCCGAAGCTGTCTAAATCCTTGTCTTGTGTTGCGTTTCTCGATTCCGCTAAACCCCTCTCAAGCTACTACAAAGATGCGTTGGCCTCACGACTAAGTCCTCACACTAGGACATCTGCCGTGACAATTCCACGACATATATGTTTCTCGATTATGGAGGTGACAAAAGGTTCGTTGTAAAGGGTTACATCGATGCAAGTTTTGACACTGATCCAGATGACTCGAAGTCCCAATCTGGATACATATTGAAAGTGGGAGCAATTAGCTAAATTAGCTCCGTGCAGAACATTGTAGACATAGAAGTTTGCAAGGTACATACGGATCTGAATTTGGCAGACCCGTTGACTAAACTTCTCTCACAAGCAAAACATGATCACACCTTAGTACTCTTTGGGTGTTCATCACATAGCGATGTGAACTAGATTATTGACTCTAGTAAAACCTTTGGGTGTTGGTCACATGACGATGTGAACTATGGGTGTTAATCACATGGTGATGTGAAGTATTGGTGTTAAATCACATGGCGATGTGAACTAGATTATTGACTCTAGTGCAAGTGGGAGACTAAAGGAAATATGCCCTAGAGGCAATAATAAAGTTATTATTTATTTCCTTATATCATGATAAATGTTAATTATTCATGCTAGAATTGTATTAACCGGAAACATAATACATGTGTGAATACATAGACAAACATAGTGTCACTAGTATGCCTCTACTTGACTAGCTCGTTAATCAAAGATGGTTAAGTTTCCTAACCATAGACATGAGTTGTCATTTGATTAACGGGATCACATCATTAGGAGAATGATGTGATTGACTTGAGCCATTCTGTTAGCTTAGCACTTGATCGTTTAGTATGTTGCTATTGCTTTCTTCATGACTTATACATGTTCCTATGACTATGAGATTATGCAACTCCCGTTTACCGGAGGAACACTTTGTGTGCTACCAAACGTCACAACGTAACTGGTGATTATAAAGGTGCTCTACAGGTGTCTCCGAAGGTACTTGTTGAGTTGGCGTATTTCGAGATTAGGATTTGTCACTCCAATCGTCGGAGAGGTATCTCTGGGCCCACTCGGTAATACACATCACTATAAGCCTTGCAAGCATTGTAACTAATGAGTTAGTTGCGGGATGATGTATTACGGAACGAGTAAAGATACTTGCTGGTAACGAAATTGAACTAGATATTGAGATACCGACGATCGAATATCGGGCAAGTAACATACCGATGACAAAGGGAACAACTTATGTTGTTATGCGATTTGACCGATAAAGATCTTCGTAGAATATGTAGGAGCCAATATGAGCATCCAGGTTCCGCTATTGGTCATTGACCAGAGACATGTCTCGGTCATGTCTACATAGTTCTCGAACCCGTACGGTCCGCACGCTTAAAGTTTCGGTGACTATTGTATTATGAGTTTTTGTGTTTTGATGTACTGAAGGTAGTTTAGAGTCCCGGATATGATCATGGACATAACGAGGAGTCTCAAAATGGTCGAGACATAAAGATTGATATATTGGACGACTATGTTCGGACACCGGAATAGTTTCGGGGAGTTTCAGACATATACCAGAGTACCGGGGGTTACCGGAACCCCCCGGGGAGTTTAATGGGCCAAGATGGGCCTTAGTGGAGAAGAGGAGGGGCGGCTAAGGCAGCCCGCGCGCCCCCTCCCCCCTCTAGTCTTTGGACAAGGAGGGGGGGGGCGGCGCCCCCCTTTCCTTCCTCTCTCTCCTCCCCTTCCTTTCCCCCTCCTACTCCAACTAGGAAAAGAGGGAGTCCTACTCCCGGTGGGAGTAGGACTCCTCCCTGGCGTGCCCTCCCCTGGTCGGCCGCCTCCTCCCCATGGTCCTTTATATACGGGGGCAGGGGGCACCTCTAGACACAACAATTGATCTCTTAGCCATGTGCGGTGCCCCCCTCCACCATATTCCACCTCAATTATATCGTAGCGGTGCTTAGGCGAAGCCTTGCTTCGGTAACAACATCATCACCATCACCACGCCATCGTCCTAACGGAACTCTCCCGTGAAGCTCTGCTGGATCGGAGTTCGCGGACGTCATCGAGCTGAACGTGTGCTGAACTCGGAGGTGTCGTACGTTCGGTACTTGGATCGGTCGGATCGTGAAGATGTACGACTGCATCATCCATGTTGTGCTAACTCTTCCGCTTTCGGTCTACGAGGGTATGTAGACAACACTCTCCCCTCTCGTTGCTATGCATCACGATGATCCTGTGTGTGCGTAGGAATTTTTTTGAAATTACTATGTTCCCCAACATCGGTAATGCACATCACTATGAGCCTTGCAAGCAATGTGACTAATGAGTTAGCCACGGGATGATGCATTACGGAATGAGTAAAGAGACTTGCTGGTAACGAGATTGAACTAGGTATGATGATACCGACGATCGAATCTCAGGCAAGTATAATACCGATTACAAAGGGAACAATGTATGTTGTTATGCGGTTTGACCGATAAAGATCTTTGTAGAATATGTAGGAACCAATATGAGCATCCAGGTTCCGCTATTGGTTATTGACTGGAGATATGTATCGGTCATGTCTACATAGTTCTCGAACACGTAGGGTCCGCACGCTTAACGTTCGATGACGATTTGAATTATGAGTTTCGTGTTTTGATGAACCGAAGTTTGTTCGGAGTCCCGGATGAGATCACGGACATGACAAGGAGTCTCAAAATGGTCGAGACATAAAGATTCATATATTGGAAGGCTACTGAGGGAGTCCTGGATTAGGGGGTCTCCGGACAGCCGGACTATCTCCATTGGCCGGACAGTTAGACTATGAAGATACAAGATTGAAGACTTCGTCTCGTGTCCGGATGGGACTCTACTTGGCGTGGAAGGCAAGCTAGGCAATACGTATATGGATATCTCCTCCTTTGTAACTGACCTTGTGTCCGGATGGGACTTTACTTGGCGTGGACGGAAGTTGTTCGGAAGGGCGTTGCCAGTCCACAGCCGGACTATAAAGCCCTTCATGGCCTGATCGGCCGCCTTATGTAGCTCGACCATCTGCTTCAGCTGGTCGCTCATCGGCACCGGATGTTCGGCCTCAGCATACTGAGACCAGAACAACTTCTCCGTCGAGCTTCCGTCCTCGGCCTGGTAAAATTGTGCGGCATCGGACACACTGCGGAGCAAATCTGTGAATGCTCCTGAAGAGCTCCGGATCCGGGTAAGTAATCGGTAATTTACTTTTACATGCTTGCTTTGCATATAGAAAGCCTTACCCGCCGCTATCTTCTTCATCACGTCGATCTCCTAAAGGGCCTTCTGGGCCTCGGCCTTGGCACTCTTTGCATTCTCACGGGCCGCGGCGAGCTCAGACTCTCGTGTCTTTAAGTCAAGCTCCAACGCCTCGTGCTTCGTCACGAGAGCCTGGAGCTCTTGCTACACCTCGCCCACCCGAGCCTCGTGCTTCTCTCGCTCAGTGCGCTCCTTGGCCGCGGTATCTTCGGCCTTGGTCAGCGCTTGCTTCAGGGTTGCCACCTCAGTCGTGGCCCTTGGCAAACATACAATGATCCTGTCATTTTGCAATTGCGTCCTTTTTTATACATGTCTATAGACGGGGTATTACTTACCCTTGTTCTCCTCGAGCTGCCTCTTGGCCAGGCCGAGCTCCTTCTTGGACCCCTTGAGGTCCTGCTTCAGTACGGCGACCTCTGCAGTTAGTGCGGCGGACGCTAGCAGCGAAGCCTGCATATGCATATTGACACACTTATGTTAGACTCCTGCGATATTATTTGATCCTCTGTTCGGCTTTTCTTTTTGAACACCGAACAAAGCATCAGGGGCTACTGTCTATGCGGTAATATTTCTACTACATTTTTAAACACTTACCTCAAAGCTTGTTAAAAGGCTGGCACAGGCTTCAGTCAATCCGCTCTTGGCGGACTGAACCTTCTGGATCACCGCACTCATGATAGTGCGGTGCTCCTCGTCGATGGAAGCGCTGCGAAGCGCTTCCAGCAGATTATCCGGTGCCTCTGGATGGACAGAGGTCACCGGCACAGGCGTCTGGCCCCTCTTAGAAGGAGACCGCCTGCCCGAGCCCGAAACCGCTGGAGGGTCCGGCATGGCGTTCGGCTGAGGGCCGAACTCGGAGCTCTCGGGGGCCCCGTCCCCTTGGCTTCCGGAGTCCGGAAGGTCGCCTTGAGGCGCCTCCGAGACTATCTCCCCTCGATCCGGTGCCTCTTGAGACAACACCTCGGCGTCGTCGGCAGGATGAGGGGAGGTGGCGGTCGGGACTGGATCGCTATCCATGTCCAACGAGCCCAAGGAGCCGTCCGATGATACCTCGATATCGGCTCGTGGTGGCCTGCGTAATTATGTTTGGCGATTAGGGAAAGCAGTGCGACCAAGGAATCTTATGGGTTACTTTGGTATCCGAATACTTACGATCTCCCCGGGGGCTTGGCCCTGGGCAACCACTCATCGTCGCCTTCGTCGGCGGCGGTGGAGCTGTCCGGAAGGAGAGTTCTTCCCTTCTTGGACCCTTCGGCCCCCCAAGTTGGGGCGGCCTTCCTTTTTCTGTCTCCCCCAGTCGGTGGAGGAGCGTCTTTTTCTTCTTCTCGTCTTCTGGGGAAGAGTGCGCCACAGAGTCATCGGACGGTGAGTCCGACGACGCCTGGTGTCGGGAACTCTTTCGAGATCCCTTGGCCTTCTTGGTCTTCTCCGGCACCTTATAAGGGGCCGGAGTCAGCATCTTCGCCAGAAGAGCGTCTACGGGGCCTTCGGGCAAAGGAGCCAGACAGTTGATCTGTCCGGCCATCTTCTGCCAGTCCTGTCAAAGGTACGGGAGTTTAGATCCCGCATAGAGTCAATCTATATAAAAAATAAGCATCCTGTGAAAGGTAAATTAGCTTACCGCACTGGCTTGGCGCTTCGCGCTGAATCCACGATCCTCAGTAATAGGGGGAGGGACCTCGGCACTTTTGAACAGCACCCTCCAGGCGTCTTCATGAGTCGTGTCAAAGAGCCTGTTCAGAGTTCGGTGCTGCACCGGATTGAATTCCACAAGGTGAACTCCCGTTGTTGGCACGGGAGTATCCGGCGGATGAGCATAACCTGGACTATGTTGACAAGCTTGAGCTTCTTGTCCAACATGTTTTGAATACATGTTTGGAGTCTGGTCAGCTCCTTCGAACTACCCCAGGACAGACCCTTCTCTTTCCAGGAGGTGAGCCGCGTGGGATGCCAGATCGGAACTCGGGGGCCGCTGCCCATGCAGGGTCGCGCGGCTCGGTGATATAGAACCACCCCGATTGCCACCCCTTTATGGTTTCCACAAAGGAGCCCTCGAGCCATGTTATGTTGGGCATCTTGCCCACCAGGGTGCCTCCGCACTCCGCCTGGCGGCCGCCCACCACCTTCGGCTTGACATTGAAGGTCTTCAGCCATAAGCCGAAGTGGGGCTTGATGCGGAGGAAGGCCTCGCACACGACGATAAACGCCGAGATGTTGAGGATGAAGTTCGGGGCCAGATCATGGAAATCTAGGCCGTAGTAGAACATGAGCCCCCGGACGAAGGGATGGAGAGGGAATCCTAGTCCATGGAGGAAATGGGTGAGGAATACTACCCTCTCATGGGGCCTGGGGGTGGGGATGAGCTGCCCCTCATCTGGGAGCCGGTGCGCGATTTCGTCGGGCAGGTATCCGGCTCTCCTTAGTTTCTTGATGTCTCCCTCCATGACGGAGGAGACCATCCACTTGCCTCCTGCTCTGGACATGGTTGGAGAAGGTTGAGGCGGAAGTGTGGGATTGGGCGCTAGAGCTCGAGTGTGCGAAAACGGATGAGCAAAGGAGGAAGAAGGCGTGAATAGAAAGGTGAATCCTTATCCCTTTATATGGGCGGACGAAACTAAGCTTCCCCACTTGCCTGGTAAAACTCGCTTATCCCCCAAGCACCGCAATTGATGGCGTGGTTGGGTTACCCACGCCCGTATTGATGAGAATCCCGTAATAAGGGGACACGATCTCTGCTTTGAGAAGATGTGTCGAAAAAATTGCCTCGCGTTATGTGCGGGGCTGGTTAAAAGAAAACGGTTCGAATAATTACCGGGCCATGACATAACGTCATGTTGCCAAAACAAGCCGACAAATTAGATCTGCGAAAATATTATTCTCTCTACGATGGAATGTGGAACTTATTTTGCAGGGTCGAGCACTATCCTCGTATTCAAATTCTTCTGTGATATATTCGGAGAAGGAACCCGCCGTGCAATGCCGAAGACAATACTGCGCGCCGGAATCATCGTCATTGAAGCTTGGTTCAGGGGCTACTGAGGGAGTCCTGGATTAGGGGGTCTCCGGACAGCCGGACTATCTCCATTGGCCGGACTGTTAGACTATGAAGATACAAGATTGAAGACTTCGTCTCGTGTCCGGATGGGACTCTACTTGGCATGGAAGGCAAGCTAGGCAATACGTATATGGATATCTCCTCCTTTGTAACCGACCTTGTGTAACCCTAACCCTCTCCGGTGTCTATATAAACCGAAGGGTTTTAGTCCGTAGGATAACAACCACAACAACAATCATACCATAGGCTAGCTTCTAGGGTTTAGCCTATCTGATTTTGTGGTAGATCTACTCTTGTAACACCCATATCATCAATATTAATCAAGCAGGACGTAGGGTTTTACCTCCATCAAGAGGGCCCGAACCTGGGTAAAACATCGTGTCCCTTGCCTCCTGTTACCATCCGGCCTAGACGCACAGTTTGGGACCCCCTACCCGAGATCCGCCGGTTTTGACACCGGCAGCTACATTCAGACACCGGAATGGTTCGAGTCGTTTCAGATAAGTTTTGGAGTACCGGGGGTTATCGGACCCCCCGGAAGTTAATGGGTCATCATGGGACATAGTGGAGAAGATAGAGGGCCGGCCAGACGTGGCGCCCCCTGCCCAGTCTGAATTGGACAAGAGGAGGCGCGGCGCCCCCCTCCTTCCTTCTCTCCTCTTCCTCCTTCCCTCCTTCTCCTCTCTTGGATGGAAGGGGACTCCAACTAGGATTGGGAATCCTAGTTGGACTCCCCATGGCGCGCGCCCCCTCTGGGACGGCCTCCTCCTCCTCCCCCATTTATATACGTGGGAGGGGGCACCCCAAAGGACACACAAGTTTCTCTTAGCCATGTGCGGTGCCCCCCTCCATAGTTACACACCTTGGTCATATCATCGTAGTTCTTAGGCAAAGACCTGCACCAGTAAGCTTCATCATCACCGTCGCCACGCCGTCGTGCTGACGGAACTCTCCCTCTACCTCAACTGGATCAAGAGTTCAAGGTACATCACCGGGCTGAATGTGTGCTGAACGCGGAGGTGCCATACGTTTGGTGCTTGGATCAGTTGGATCGCAAAGACGTTCGACTACATCAACCGCGTTATTAAACGCTTCCACTTTCAGTCTACAAGGGTACGTAGACACACTCTCCCCTCTCGTTGCTATGCATCTCCTAGATAGATCTTGCATGATCGTAGGAAAATTTTGAAATACCGCATTCCCCAACAGTGGCATCCGAGCCAGGTCTATGCGTAGATGTTATATACACGAGTAGAACACAAAGAGTTGTGGGAGATAATAGTCAGACTGCCTACCAGCAATGTCTTACTTTGATTCGGCAGTATTGTTGGATGAAGCGGCCTAGACCGACATTACATGACCGTGTTCATGAGACTAGTTCTACAGACGTGCTTCACACACATGTGGCTAGTGGGTGTCTGTATCTCCAGCTTTAATTGAATCGAGTTTGACTACGCCCGATCCTTGTTGAAGGTTAAAACATCGCACTTGACGAAAAAATCCTTGTGGTTTTGATGCGTAGGTGAGAACGGTTCTTGCTAGAAGCCCATAGCAGCCACGTAAAACTTGCAACAACAAACTAGAGGACGTCTAACTGTTTTTGCAGTGCATGTTGTGATGTGATATGGTCAAGACATGACGATATATAAATTTTTCTATGAGATGATCATGTTTTGTAACAGTTATCGGCAACTGGTAGGAGCCACATGGTTGTCGCTTTATTGTATGAAATGCAATCGCCATGTAATTGCTTTACTTTATCACTAAGCGGCAGCGATAGTCGTAGTTGCAATAGTTAGCGAGATGACAACGATGCTACGATGGAAATCAAGGTGTCAAGCTGGTGACGATGGTGATCATGACGGTGCTTTGGAGATGGAGATCAAAGGCACAAGATGATGATGGCCATATCAGTTTGGGAACGCAATATTTCAAAATTTTCCTACGATCACGCAAGATCTATCTAGGATATGCATAGGAACAAGAGGGGAGAGTGAGTCTGCATACCCCCGTAGATCAAAAGCAGAAGCGTTTAGTAATGCGGTTGATGTAGTCGAACGTCTTCGTGATCCAACCGATCAAGTACCAAACGCACGGAACCTCCGCGATCTGCACACGTTCAACTCGGCGACGTCCCTCGTACTCTTGATCCAATTGAGGCTGAGGGTGAGTTGTGTCAGCACGACGACATGTTGACGGTGATGATGAAGTTACCGACGCAGGGCTTCGCCTAAGCACTACGACAATATGACCGAGGTGGAAAACTATGGAGGGGGGCACCGGACATGGCTAAAGATCAACTTGTGTGTCTATGGGGTCCCCCTCCCCCGTATATAAAGGAGGGGAGGAGGAGGAGGACCGGCCTCAAGGGGCGCGCCCAAAGGGGGGATTCCTACTCCTAGTAGGAGTAGGTTTCCCCCATTCCTAGTCCAAGTAGGAGAAGAAGGAAGGAGAGGGAGAGGGAGAAGGAAAGAGCGGGGCTACACCCCCTCCTAGTCCAATTTGGACCAGCCCACGGGGGGCGCGCTGCCTTCCCTTGTGGATCTTCTCTCCTTTCCACTAAAGCCCAATAAGGCCCAATAATTCCCCCGCTGAATTCCCGTAACTCCCCGGTTCTCCGAAAAATACCCGAATCACTCAGAACCTTTCCGATGTCCGAATATATCCTTCCAATATATGTATCTTTACCTCTCGACCATTTCGAGACTCCTTGTCATGTCTGCGATCTCATCCGGGACTCCAAACAAACTTTGGTCATCAAATCACATAACTCATAATACAAATCATCATCGAACGTTAACCGTGCGGACCCTACGGGTTCGAGAACTATGTAGACATGACCGAGACACATCTCCGGTCAATAACCAATAGCAGAACCTGGATGCTCATATTGGTTCCTACATATCTACGAAGATCTTTATCGGTCAAACCGCTTAACAACATACATTGTTCCCTTTGTCATCGGTATGTTACTTCCCCGAGATTCGATCGTCGGTATCATCATACCTAGTTCAATCTCGTTACCAGCAAGTCTCTTTACTCGTTCCGTGATGCATCATCCCGTAACTAACTCATTAGTCACATTACTTGCAAGGCTTATAGTGATGTGCATTACTGAGAGGGCCCAGAGATACCTCTCCGACAATCGGAGTGACAAATCCTAATCTCGATCTATGCCAACTAACAAACACCATCGGAGACACCTATATAGCATCTTTATAATCACCCAGTTACGTTGTGATGCTTGATAGCACACAAGGTGTAACTCTGGTATTCGGGAGTTGCATAATCTCATAGTCATAGGAACATGTATAAGTCATGAAGAAAGCAATAGCAATAAACTAAATGATCATAGTGCTAAGCTAACATATGGGTATAGTCCATCACATCATTCTCTAATGATGTGATCCCGTTCATCAAATGACAACACATGTCCATGGCAAGGAAACTTAACCATATTTGATTAGCGAGCTAGTCAAGTAGAGGTATACTAGGGACACTCTGTTTGTCTATGTATTCACACATGTACTAAGTTTCTGGTTAATACAATTGTAGCATGAATAATAAACATTTATCATGATATAAGTAAATATAAATAACAACTTTATTATTGCCTCTAGGGCATATTTCCTTCAATCTCCCACTTGCACTAGAGTCAATAATCTAGTTCACATCGTCATGTGATTTAACACCAATAGTTCACATCTTTATGTGGTTAGTTCACATCTCCATGTGACTAATACCCAAAGGGTTTACTAGAGTCAATAATCTAGTTCACATTGCTATGTGATTAACACCCAAAGAGTGATCATGTTTTGCTTGTGAGAGAAGTTTAGTCTACGGGTCTACAACATTCAGATCCGTATGTATTTTGCAAATTTCTATGTCTACAATACTCTGCACGGAGCTACTCTAGCTAATTGCTCCCACTTTCAATATGTATCTAGATCGAGACTTAGAGTCATCTAGATCGGTGTCAAAAGCTTGCATCGACGCAACTCTTTACGGTGAACTCTTTTATCACCTCCATAACCGAGAAATGTTTCCTTAGTCCTCTAAGGATAATTTTAACCGATGTCCAGTGATCCACTCCTAGATCACTATTGTACTCCCTTGCCAAAATCATGCTAAGGTATACAATAGGTCTAGTACACAGCATAGCATACTTTATAAAACCTATGACTGAGGCATAGGGGATGACTTTTTCATTCTCTTTCTATTTTCTGCCATGGTCGGGTTTTGAGTCTTTACTCAACTTCACACCATGCAACATAGGCAAAACTCCTTCTTTGACTGTTCCATTTTGAACTACTTCAAAAACTTGTCAAGGTATGTACTTATTGAAAAATTTATCAAGCATCTTGATCTATCTCTATAGATCTTGATGCCCAATATGTAAGTAGCTTCACCAAGGTCTTTCATTGAAAAATTCTTATTCAAGTATCCTTTTATGCTATCCAGAAATTATGTATCATTTTTGATCAACAATATGTCTTCCACATATAATATCAGAAATGCTACAAAGCTCCCACTCACTTTCTTGTAAATACAGCTTCTCCAAAAGTCTGTGTAAAACTATATGCTTTGATCAACTCATCAAAGCGTATATTCGAACTCCGAGATGCTTGCACCAGTCCATAGATGGATCACTGGAGATTACACACTTTGTTAGCACCTTTAGGATTGACAAAACCTTCTGGTTGCATCATATACAACTCTTCTTTAATAAATCCATTAAGGAATGTAGTTTTGATATCCATTTACCAGATTTCATAAAATGCGGCAACTGCTAACATGATTCGGACAGACTTTTAAGCATCAATACGAGTGAGAAAATCTCATCTTAGTCAACACCTTGAACTTGTCAAAAACCTTTTTGCGACAATTCGAGCTTTGTAGATAGTAACACTACTATCAGCGTCCGTCTTCCTCTTGAAGATCCATTTATTATGAATGGCTCACCAAACATCGGGCAAGTCAATCAAAGTCCAAACTTTGTTCTCGTACATGGATCCCATCTCACATTTCATGGCCTTAAGCCATTTCGTCGAATTTGGGCTCATCATCACTTCCTCATAATTCGTAGGTTTGTCATGGTCTAGTAACATGACTTCCAGAGCAGGATAAAAAAAACCGTACCACTCTGGTGCAGAACGTACTCTGGTTGACCTACGAGGTTTGGTAGTAACTTGATCTGAAGTTTCATGATCATCATCATTAACTTCCTCACTAATTGGTGTAGGCATCACTGGAACTAATTTCTGTGATGAACTACTTTCCAATTCAGGAGAAGGTACAATTACCTCATCAAGTTCTACTTTCCTCCCACTCACTTCTTTCGAGAGAAACTCCTTCTCTAGAAAGGATACATTCTTAGCAACAAAGATCTTGCCTTCGGATTTGTGATAGAAGGTGTACCCAACAATTTCTTTTGGGTATCCTATGAAGACGCACTTCTTCGATTTGGGTTTGAGCTTATCAGGCTGAAACTTTTTCACATAAGAATCGCAACCCCAAACTTTAAGAAACGACAACTTAGGTTTCTTGCTAAACCACAGTTCACACAGTGTCATCTCAACGGATTTTTAGATGGTGCCCTATTTAACGTGAATGCAGCTATCTCTAATGCATAATCCCAAAAAGATAGTGGTAAATCGGTAAGAGACATTATAGATCACACCATATCTAATAAAGTATGGTTATGACGTTCGCACACACCATTATGCTGTGGTGTTCCAGGTGGAGTGAGTTGCGAAACTATTCGACATTGTTTCAACTGAAGGCCAAACTCATAACTCAAATATTTCGTCTCCGTGATCAGATCATAGAAACTTCATTTTCTTGTTACGATGATTCTCCACTTCACTCTGAAATTCTTTGAACTTTTCAAACGTTTCAGACATGTGTTTCATTATGTAGATATACTCATATCTGCTCAAATCATCTGTGAAGGTGAGAAAATAACAATACCCGCCACGAGCCTCAACACTCATCGGGCCGCATACATCGGTATGTATTATTTCCAATAAGTCAATGGCTCGCTCCATTGTTCTGTAGAACGGAGTCTTAGTCATCTTGCCCATGAGGCATGGTTCTCAAGCATCAAATGATTCATAATCAAGTGATTCCAAAAGTCCATCCGCATGGAGTTTCTTCATGCGCTTTACACCAATATGACCTAAATGGCAGTGCCACAAGTATGTTGCACTATCATTATCAACTTTGCATCTGTTGGCATCAATATTATGAATATGTGTATCACTACGATCGAGATTCAATAAACCATTTATATTAAGTGTATGAACATAGAAGGTTTTATTAATGTAAACAGAACAACAATTATTCTTTGACTTAAATGAATAACCGTATTGCAATAAACATGATCCAATCATATTCATGCTCAACGCAAACACCAAATAACATTTATTTTAGGTTCAACACTAACCCCGAAGGTAAAGGAGTGTGCGATGGTGATCTTATCAACCTTGGAATCATTTCCAAGACACATCGTCACCTTGCCCATAACTAGTCTCTGTTCATTTTGCAACTCCTATTTCGAGTTACTAATCTTAGCAACTGAACCGGTATCAAATACCCTGGGGTTACTATGAACACTAGTAAAGTACACATCAATAACATGTATATCAAATATACATTTGTTCACTTTGCCATCCTTCTTATCTGCCAAGTATTTGGGGTAGTTCCGCTTCCAGTGACCATTCCCTTTGCAGTAGAAGCACTCAGTTTCAGGCTTAGGTCTAGCTTTGGGCTTCTTCACGGGAGTGGCAACTTGCTTGCCATTCTTATTGAAGTTCCCATTCTTTCCCTTACCCTTTTACTTGAAACTAGTGGTCTTGTCAACCATCAACACTTGATGCTTTTTCTTGATTTCTACCTTCACCAATTTCAGCATCGTGAAGAGCTTGGGAATCGTTTCCGTTATCCCTTGCATATTATAGTTCATCATGAAGTTCTAGTAACTTGGTGATACCGACAATAGAACTCTGTCAATCACTATCTTATCTGGAAGATTAACTCCCACTTGATTCAAGTGATTGTAGTACTCATACATTCTGAGCACATGCTCACTAGCTGAGCTATTCTCCTCCATCTTGTTGGCAAAGTACTTGTTAGAGGTCTTATATCTCTTAACACGGGCATGAGTCTGAAATACCAATTTCAGCTCTTGGAACATCTCATATGCTTTGTGGCATTCAAAACGTTTTTGAAGTCACGGTTCTAAGCCTTGAAGTATGGCGCACTAAACTATCAAGTAGTCATCATACCGAGCTTGTCAAACATTCATAACGTCTGCGTCTGCTCCTGCAAAAGGTCCGTCACCTAGTGGTGCATCAAGGACATAATTCTTCTGTGCAGTAGTGAGGATAATCCTCAAATCACAGAGCTAGTCCGCATCATTGCTACTAACATCTTTCAACATAGTTTTCTCTAGGAGCATATCATAAATAAAACGGGGAAGCTATGTGCGAGCAATTGATCTACAACATAGATATATGCAAATACTATCAGGACTAAGTTCATGATAAATTTAAGTTAAATTAATCATATTACTTAAGAACTACCACTTAGATAGACATCCCTCTAGTCATCTAAATGATCACGTGATCCATATCAACTAAACCATGTCCGATCATCACGTGATATGGAGAAGTTTTCAATGGTGAACATCACTATGTTGATCATATATACTATATGATTCACGCTCGACCTTTCGGCCTTAGTGTTCTAAGGCCATATCTGCATATGCTAGGCTCGTCAAGTTTAACTTGAGTATTCTGCTTGTGCAAAACTGGCTTGCACTCGTTGTATGTGAACATAGAGCTTATCACACCCGATCATCATGTGGTGTCTCAGCACGAAGAACTACCACAACGGTGCATACTCAGGGAGAACACTTATACCTTGAAATTTTAGTAAGAGATCATCTCATAATGCTACCGTCGTACTAAGCAAAATAAGATGCATAAAGGATAAACATCACATGCAATCAATATAAGTGATATGATATGGCCATCATCATCTTGTGCCTTTGATCTCCATCTCCAAAGCACCGTCATGATCACCATCGTCACCGGCTTGACACCTTGATCTCCATTGTAGCATCGTTGTCGTCTCACCAACTATTGCTTCTACGACTATCGTTACTGATACGTCTCCAACGTATTATAATTTTTGATTGTTCCATGATATTATATTATCCATCTAGGATGCTTTATATGCATTTATATGCTATTTTATATGATTTTTGGGACTAACCTATTAACCTAGAGCCCAGTGCTAGTTTCTGTTATTTCCTTGTTTTTAAGTTCTGCAGAAAAGGAAAATCAAACGGAGTCCAGTTGACCTGAAAATTCACGAAACTTATTTTTGGACCAGAAGAAGGACATGGAGTAAAAGAGTTGGGCCAGAAGAGTTCCAGGTTGCCCAAGAGTGTGGGGGGCGCGCCCACCCCCTGGGCGCGCCTCCCTACCTCGTGGACAGCCCGGAGACCCCCTGACTTGTTCTCGACGCCAAAACCTCTTATATATACTGAAACCTCCAGAACATAACCTAGATTGGGAGTTCCGCCGCCAGAAGCCTCCGTAGCCACCAAAAACCAATCTAGACTCATTCCAGCACCCTGCCGGAGGGGGGGAATCCCTCTCCGGTGGCCATCTTCATCATCCCGACGCTCTCGATGACGAGGAGGGCGTAGTTCACCCTCGGGGCTGAGGGTATGTACCAGTAGCTATGTGTTTGATCTCTCTCTCTCTCGTGTTCTTGATTCGGAACGATCTTGATGTATCACGAGCTTTGCTATTATAGTTGGATATTATGATGTTTCTCCCCCTCTACTCTCTTGTGATGAATTGAGTTTTTTTCCCTTTGATGTTATCTTATCAGATTGAGTCTTTAAGGATTTGAGAACACTTGATGTATGTCTTACATGTGCTTATCTGTGGTGACAATGGGATATCACGTGATCCACTTGATGTATGTTTTGGTGATCAACTTGCGAGTTCCGTGACCTCGTGAACTTATGCATAGGGGTTGGTACACGTTTTCGTCTTGACTCTCCGGTAGAAACTTTGGGGCACTCTTTGAAGTTCTTTGTGTTGGTTGAATAGATGAATCTGAGATTGTGTGATGCATATCGTATAATCATACCCACATATACTTGAGGTGACATTGAAGTATCTAGGTGACATTAGGGTTTTGGTTGATTTATGTCTTAAGGTGTTATTCTAGTACGAACTCTATGATAGATTGAACGGAAAGAATAGCTTCATGTTATTTTACTAGGGACTCTTGAATAGATCGATCAGAAAGGATAACTTTGAGGTGGTTTCGTACCCTACAATAATCTCTTCATTTGTTCTCCGCTATTAGTGACTTTGGAGTGACTCTTTGTTGCATGTTTAGGGATAGCTATATGATCCAATTATGTTATTATTGTTGAGAGAACTTGCACTACTGAAAGTATGAACCCTAGGCCTTGTTTCCTAGCATTGCAATACCGTTTACGCTCACTTTTATCATTAGTTACCTTGCTGTTTTTATATTTTCAGATTACAAAAACCTATATCTATCATGCATATTGCACTTGTATTACCATCTCTTCGCCAAACTAGTGCACCTATACAATTTACCATTGTATTGGGTGTGTTGGGGAAACAAGAGGCTCTTTGTTATTTGGTTGCAGGGTTGTTTGAGAGAGACCATCTTCATCCTACGCCTCCCATGGATTGATAAATGTTAGGTCATCCACTTGAAGGAAATTTGCTGCTGTCCTACAAACCTCTACACTTGGAGTCCCAACAACGTCTACAAGAAGAAGGTTGTGTAGTAGACATCAGCTACCGCTTAGTGATAAAGTAAAGCAATTACATGGTGATTGCATTTCAGACAATAAAGCGACAACCATATGGCTCCTGCCAGTTGCCGATAACTGTGTTACAAAACATGATCATCTCATACAACAATTTATATAATCACGTCTTGACCATATCACATCACAACATGCCCTGCAAAAACAAGTTAGACGTCCTCTACTTTGTTTTTGCAAGTTTTACGTGCCTGCTATGGGTTTAGCAAGAACCGTTCTTACCTACGCATCAAAAACCACAACGCGGTATAGTGATTGCTTTTTGATCTTTAGAAAGAACCCTGTTCATTGAATGCGATTCAACTAAAGTTGGAGAAATTGACACCCGCCAGCCACCTGTGTGCGAAGCACATCGGTAGAACTAGTCTCATGAGCATGGTCATGTAATGTTGGTCCGGGCCGCTTCATCCAACAATACCGCCGAATCAAGAAACAACTAGTGATGGCAAGCAATATGTATATACCCACACCCGCAACTCCTTTGTGTTCTACTCGTGCATATAACATCTACGCATAGACCTGGCTCGGATGCCACTTTTGGGGAACGCAGTATTTCAAACAATTCCTATGACCATGCAAGATCTATCTAGGGATGCATAGCAATGAGAGGGGAGAGCATGTCTACGTACCATCATAGACCGGAAGAGGAAGCGTTAAGAAACGCGGTTGATGTAGTCGAACATCTTCGCAATCCAACCGATTCAAGTACCGAACGCACGACACCTCCACGATCAGCACACGTTCAGCTTGATGACGTCCCTCGAACTCTTGATCCAGTTGAGGTCGACGGAGAGTTACGTCAGCACGACGGCCTAGTGATGGTGATGATGAAGTTACCGACGCAGGGCTTTGCCTAAGCACTACAACGATATGACCGAGGTGTGTAACTGTGGAGGGGGGCACCGCACACGGCTAAAAGATCAACTTGTGTGTCTATGGGGTGCCCCCTCCCCCATATATAAAGGAGGAGAGGAGGGGACCGACCGACCCTCATGGCGCACTCCCAAGGGGGGATTCCTACTCCTACTAGGAGTAGGTTTCCCCCCTTTCCTAGTCCTAATAGGAGGGGGTAGAAAGGGGAAGAGGAGAAGAAGGAAAGGGGGCCGGCCCCCCTCCCAATTCGGATTAGGCTTGGGGAGGGGGCACCTCTTGGCCGCCTCCTTTCTCTTCCACTAAAGCCCATGTAGGCCCATTAAGCCCCCGGGAGGTTCCGGTAACCCCCCGGTACTCCGGTATATCCTTGAACTCATCCGAAACCATTCCAGTGTACAAACATAACCTTCCAATATATCGATCTTCATGTCTCAACCATTTTGAGACTCCTCGTCATGTCCATGATCACATCCAGGACTCCGAACTACCTTCAGTACATCAAAGAACATAAAATCATAATATCGGTCGGCATCGAACGTTAAGCGTGCGGACCCTACGGGTTCGAGAAGTATGTAGACATGACTGAGACTCATCTCCGGTCAATAACCAATAGCGGAACCTGGATGCTCATATTGGCTCCTACATATTCTACAAAGATATTTATCGGACAAATCACATAACAACATACGTTGTTCCCTTTGTCATCAGTATGTTACTTGCCCGAGATTCGATCGTCGGTATCCTCATACCTAGTTCAATGTCGTTACCTTAAAGTCTCTTTACTCGTTCCATAATGCATCATCCCGTAACTAACTCTTTAGTCACATCGCTTGCAAGGCTTATAGTGATGAGCATCACCGAGAGGGCCTAGAGATACCTCTCCGACAATCAGAGTGACAAATCCTAATCTCGATCTATGCCAACTCAACAAACAGCATCGGAGACACCTATAGAGCATCTTTATAATCACTCAGTTATGTTGTGACGTTTGATAGCACACTAAGTGTTCCTCCGGTACTCGGGAGTTGCACAATCTCATAGTCATAGGAACATGTATAAGTCATGAAGAAAGCAATAGCAACAAACTAAACGATTGTAGTGCTAAGCTAACGGATGGGTCTTGTCCATAACATCACTCTCTAATGATGTGATCCTGTTCATCAAATGACAACACATGTCTATGGCTAGGAAACTTAACCATCTTTGATTAATGAGCTAGTCAAGTAGAGGCATACTAGGGACACTCTGTTTGTCTATGTATTCACACAAGTATTAAGTTTCCTGTTAATACAATTCTAGCATGAATAATAAACATTTATCCTGATATAGGTAAATATAAATAGCAACTTTATTATTGCCTCTAGGGCATATTTCCTTCAGATCGGACATGGTTTAGTTGATATGGATCACGTGATCATTTAGATGACTAGAGAGATGTTTATCTAAGTGGGAGTTCTTAAGTAATATGCTTAATTGAACTTTAGTTTATCATGAACTTAGTACCTGATAGTATTTTGCATGTCTATGTTGTTGTAGATAAATGGCCCGTGCTACTGTTCCTTTGAATTTTAATGCGTTCATAGAGAAAGCTAAGTTGAAAGATGATGGTAGCAACTACACGGACTGGGTCCGTAACTTGAGGATTATCCTCATTGTTGCATAGAAGAATTATGTCCTGGAAGCACCTCTAGGTGCAAAGCCCGCTGCAGGAGCAACACCAGATGTTATGAACGTCTGGCAGAGCAAAGCTAATGACTACTCGATAGTTCAGTGTGCCATGATTTATGTCTTAGAATCGGGACTTCAACGACGTTTTGAATGTCATGGAGCATATGAGATGTTCCAGGAGTTGAAGTTAATATTTCAAGCAAATTCCCGAATTGAGAGACATGAAGTCTCCAATAAGTTCTATAGCTGCAAGATGGGGGAGAATAGTTCTGTAAGTGAACATATACTCAGAATGCCTGGGTTGAACGAAATATGCCCTAGAGGCAATAATAAAGTTCTTATTTATATTTCCTTATATCATGGTAAATGTTTATTATTCATGCTAGAATTGTATTAATCGGGAACTTAGTACATGAGTGAATACATAGACAAAACAGAGAGTCCCTAGTATGCCTCTACTTGACTAGCTCGTTAATCAAAGATGGTTAAGTTTCCTGACCATAGACATGTGTTATCATTTGATGAACGGGATGACATCATTAGAGAATGATGTGATGGACAAGACCCATTCGTTAGCTTAGCATAAATGATTGTTTAGTTTTATTGCTATTGCTTTCATCATGACTTATACATGTTCCTATGACTATGAGATTATGCAACTCCCGAATACCGGAGGAACACCTTGTGTGCTATCAAATGTCACAATGTCACTGGGTGATTATAAAGATGCCCTACAGGTGTCTCTGATGATGTTTGTTGGGTTGGAATAGATTGAGATTAGGATTTGTCACTCTGATTGTCGGAGACGCATCTCTGGGCCCTCTCGGTAATGCACATCACTATAAGCCTTCCAAGCAATGCGACTAATGAGTTAGTTGCAGGATGTTGCATTATGGAACGAGTAAAGAGACTTGCTGGTAACGAGATTGAACTAGGTATGATGATACCGACGATCGAATCTCGGGAAAGTAACATACCGATGACAAAGGGAACAACATATGTTGTTATGCAGTTTGACCGATAAAGATCTTCGTAGAATATGTAGGAGCCAATATGAGCATCTAGGTTCCGCTATTGGTTATTGACCGGAGATGTGTCTCCGTCATGTCTACATAGTTCTCGAACCCGTAGGGTCTTCGATGATGATTTTTATTATGAGTTATGTGATTTGATGTACCGAAGGTTGTTCGGAGTCCCAGATGAGATCACGGACATGACGAGGAGTCTCTAAATGGTCGAGACATAAAGATTGATATATTGGAAGGCTATATTCGGACATCGAAAAGGTTCCGAGTGATTCTGGTATTTTTCAGAGTACCGGGGAGTTACGGGAATTCGCCAGGGGAAGTAGTAGGCCTTAATGGGTCATACGGGAAAGGAGAGAAGGGCCTCAAAGGTTGGCCATGCGCACCCTGTCGGATTTCGGGTTCCGGCAGACCCTTGACTTTCGAACACTGGGGTGCGCGCGGAGATTTCGCCTTCTACCTACCTGCACCCCTCCGCCTCGCTAAGATCTAAGCTATGGAAAGAACAACACAAGAGACACAGGGTTTATACTGGTTCGGGCCACCGTTGTGGTGTAATACCCTACTCCAGTGTGTGGTGTGATGGATTGCCTCTTGGGCTGATGATGATGAGCAATACAAGGAAGAACGGCCTCGTGAGGGTCTGTTCTTGGCTGAGGGGATGAACTGCTAGGAGGAGTTCAGTCACCCTTCTCTCTCTCTCTCTCTCTCTCTCTCTCTCTCTCTCTCTCTCTTCTCGATTCTCTCTTCTTGATTCCGATTTCGATCCCAGCTTGTTTCTGGGTTGGCTGATTCTAGATCCCCTCTACCCTGGGGGTGTCTAGTCCTATTTATAGGCAAAGGCCCTGGGCCTCTTCCCAAATATTGAGTGGGAAGGGCGCCAACAATTGGCCATTTTGAAGGGGAACATCTGGTACACTTATCCTGACTAAAGTTGGTCCTCGCCTGCCAAAGGCTCTGGTGGTGACGCTGGCTTGGGCTCCACAATGACTTCCTCCCTGCCGTTGGACTGGTCTTGGTCTCGTTGCACCGAAACGGGTGCCTTTGCTTGATGCTCTCGCCTGCGCTTGCTCCCTTTGCACCAAAGAGGAAAGGAGGACACTGCGCGGGCTAGCGCCCGCCTGGCACCCTTGGTCGTCATGGCTTGCGTCACGGGCACCTCGTGAGGTACCCCGCCTTGATCTCTCCGCCTCCTTGCGAGCCAGCCTGATGAGGCCGTGCCTGAGGAAGCTCTGTGTCGTCCGCCCCGCAAGGCTTGACCCCTCGCGAGGGTCTTGGGTCTGTGTTGATGAAGATGGGCCGTGCTGGGCCCCTCCTCGAGCCACGCCGCAGGCCGCAGGCAGGCAAGTCTGGGGACCCCCGTTGCCAGAATGCCAACAGTAGCCCCCGGGCCCAAGGCGCGCCCGAACTTGGCCATGCAGGGAGACGAAAGGGCAAGTGCGACGCGTCGCGGGCCCTAACAGCCTGCGGCCTTGGGCGCCCCGTGGCGGTTGATTGGACGTGGGTGTCTCCACTTCCCCATGGCGCCCCGGCAACTGCACGGATTGGACAAGTCCCTGCATGCAAAGCGGGTCATGATTACCTGCGATCGTGGGGGCCGACGGTTGGCCCTCGCCGGTTATAAGTACGGATCGGCACGTGCCCTTCCAGTTCATTCCCCCTTGCTTCTCCTTCTTCTTCATGGCCCCGTCGAGGAGGTTCTCGGCCGCAGAGAAGGGGAAGGCTCGCCAGGTTGATCCTGCCTCTCCCCCGCCCAAGCGCAGCCGAGGGCCCCCTCGCAAACATCCTATGGCCACCACGGCAGCTCCCTGCGGCCGTGGAGACGATTTCCAGCACGGTGACGGGCGGACTGCCGCGGCCGGGGGGCGCGCTTCGGTCGCGCGTTCCCCTAGGCCGCGCTTTCGCGCTGCAGAGGTGCTGCCGGAGTTCGTTGTGTGGTCGGCGGAGCCGACTAGCACCCGGCTTCAACTTCCTCGCTTCCTCCTCGGCGAGCTCCCGGCCGGCGCCCCGGGCGGCCTCTGGCTTCAGGTAGACGGCTGCTGCAGCCGGGCCTCATGGGCTTCACTGGAGGTCTCCGCAGCCGGGAGCCTGGCCTTGACCCGCGGTTGGCAGACGTTTGCCCGCGCGTGTGGCCTGAGCCATCGGTGCACCCCGCACTTCAAGTTTGACGGCGATGCCACCCTCTACGTGAGGGTGTTTGGGGAAGATGGTCGTCGCGTAGGGTGCTGCCCTGAGGACAACGACCGTGACCGGGAATCTAGCCCCGGTGATGATGGAGAGGACAGTGCTCGCGTGATTGGCGGCACTCAGGGTTCCCCAAGCTTCACCGGTTCTTCTTCAGGCGGCGACTCTTCTAGCGGTGGCCGCGGTTAGCCTCCACGCCGTCGTACCTGCTTGGGAGGTGGTAGCGTGTTTGCCCGCCGTCGCGCTTCGGTGAGGCGCGAGAGGGAGTCTGCCTGAGCCCCGGAGGCAGCTCGAGTCTTCCCTGCAGTCCGGTGTGAGGCGAGCTACGCCTGATTTGTTCTTTCTTTTCATTTTTCCTGCGTAAAAAGACAGTAGCGTGGAGCCCCGCGGGGGCGTGTTTGGGTTATTGCTGTTAATCATCACTTTGCTTCTGTTATCGTGCCTTCCAGCTACGTGCCCGCGCGTGGATAGTTCCCGGCCCCAGCCGTGGGGGGGGGGGCGACCGACCCAGGCCCTGTGTTCGTGTCGCGGTGCCCGTGGGGCATGGACTGGAGGGGTGCTCCTGTAATGGACCCAGGTCGCGAAACCTTTGAACGACTAGGACATGAACACTCGCGAGGGCGCTTGGCTGCCCCCCTCGCGAGGCCTTGCATAAGATAAATCGAGGCAGGAGAGTGAAAAGTCGAAGAACCACGAGCCAAAGACGGCAACAGCTTCAATAAAACTTCGAATGAGAATGAACAAGCCAACTGTGAAAAGCAAATGAAAAAGCCGCGTCTGACACCTAATCTAGTCTTCGACATCTTCTCACCAGCACGGAGCTAAGTGCTGCCACTGGGCGTGGGAGGGAGCCCCAGGGCCTGAGGCCGGCGCTCCTGAGACTCCGGGGCGTGTACAGCCCCAACTCATTATTACGTGAGAGTGTCACGGGCGGCGAGCTTCACAGGCGTTGGCCTTCTTCACAAGCTCCGGGCCTTTCTTGGGGGAAGCAGGCTTCACGGGCATTTGCCCTCTTCATAGGCTCCGGGCCCTTTCCAAAACGCGACAGCTTCACAGGCATTCGCCTTCTTCACAGGCTCTGGGCCTTTTCCAAAACGCGATAGCTTCACAGGCATTCGCCTTCTTCACAGGCTCTGGGCCTTTTCCAAAACGCGATAGCTTCACAGGCATTCGCCTTCTTCACAGGCTCTTGGCCTTTTCCAAAACGCGACAGCTTCACAGGCATTCGCCTTCTTCACAGGCTCTGGGCCTTTTCCAAAACGCGACAGCTTCACAGGCATTCGCCTTCTTCACAGGCTCTGGGCCTTTTCCGAAACGCGACAGCTTCACAGGCATTCGCCTTCTTCATAGGCCCATGGGCCTTTTCCAAAACGCGACAGCTTCACAGGCATTCGCCTTCTTCACAGGCTCTGGGCCTTTTCCAAAAAGGATAATCTTCACAAGCATTCGCCTTCTTCACAGGCTATGGGCCTTTTTAGGGGTAGAACCTCCGGAGGTGCTGGATGTTCAATGCGTTCTGGACCGGCACCCCCTCCTGAGTCTCCAAGCGCGTGGAGCCGGGCCTGGAAACATGAACAACCTTGAATAGGCCCTCCCACATGGGAGAGAGCTTGTGCAGTCCCTCCCTGGAGAGAACCCGCCTAAGCACGAGGTCTCCTACCTCGAGAGTTTTGGGGCGGATGTTGCGGCAGTGATACCGTCGCAATTCTTGTTGGTACCTCGCCGCTCGCAGCGCGGCTTCTCGGCGACGTTCCTCCCCCAGCACGAGGTCCATCCCCCGCATGGCGTCCTGCTGCGCCTCGTCGAACGCCAGGACCCGCGCGGAGCGATGTCTGACCTCGTGAGGGAGGACCGCTTCAGCTCCGTAGACTAGGAAGAACGGGGTCTCTCCAGTCGGCTTGGTCGCGGTTGTGCGGATGGACCACAACACGGACTGAAGCTCGTCGTACCAACCTCTGCCGCAGGCCTCCAGCTTCTTCTTGAATGTCCTGGTCTTGAGGTCCCTTAGGACCTCTGCGTTGGCTCGCTCGGCCTGGCTGTTGCTTCAGGTGTGCGCCACCGAAGCGTAGCATATCTGCGTTCCAAGGTTAGCATAGTATGTTTTGAAGAGGTTACTGGTGAAATGCGAACCGTTGTCTGTGATGATGCGGTTCGGCACCCCGAACCGGCTCACAATGCCCCTGATGAACTTGACCGCGGAACCCGCGGGGATGGTGCGGACGGCCTCTACTTGAGACCACTTGGTGAACTTGTCCATGGCGATGTAGAGGTAGGGGTAGCCCCCTGGCGCCCAAGGAAATGGGCCCAGGATGTCCAGCCCCCAGACTGTGAATGGCCACGAAAGGGGTATAGTCCGCAGGCCTCCTGCCGGCTGATGGATTTGCTTGGCAAGGAACTGGCAGGCCTCACAAGCTTTCACCAGTTCGACGGCGTCATTGAGTGCGGTGGGCCAATAAAACCCACTGCGGAACGCCTTGCCGACGAGGGTCCATGATGATGAATGATGTCCACAGTCTCCGCCGTGTATATCTTCCAGCAGTTCCTTTCCTTGCTCCCTGGAGATGCAGCGCAGGGATACATCGTTTGGTCGCTTCCGATAGATCTCTCCATCCTTGATGCAGTATGCCGTGGCCTGCCGTGCCACATGCTCCGCTTCCTCCTCCTTCTCCGGCAGGGTCCCTTGTGTTAAGTAACTCCGGAGCTCTGTGATCCAGCACCCCTCCTGAGGTTTCATCGTCAGGAGTAGGCGTGCTCCTGAGGCCGGGCCACAGACCGGGGCTCCTGAGGCAGGTGGCTGGGGGAGCTCCTCCCGAGGCTGAGCCGTGTTTGACAATGAAGACAGGGCTGAGGGCTTGAAGAGCCGCTCCTCAAAGACGCCAGGCTCCTGAGGTAACCGCCTGGATGCCCGTTTGGTGATGTCGTCGGCCTCCTGATTGGTGCCACGGGGCACATGCTGCAACTCCAACCCCCAGAACTGCTTCTCCATCCTGCGGACCTCCGCAAGGTAGGCTTCCATGTGCTCATCTTTCGGCTCGTACACCTTGTTGGAGAAATTGACAAGGAGCTGCGAATCGCCCTTGATGGTGAGGCGTTTCACCCCCAGGGCAGCTGCAGCCTTCAAGCCCGCTATTAAACCTTCATACTCTGCTATGTTGTTGGAGACCTTTTCACCTTGCTGGAAACAGAGTTGTATAGCGTAGTAGAGCTTGTCCTGAGTGGGCGATATAAGCACCGCCCCAACCCCAGCGCCATGCCTGGAGAATGCCCCATCGAAGTACATGACCCAGCCTTCTGGCGCCTCGCTTCTCGGGGAGAGGGACCGATCCTCGTCGGCCTTGAGGCCTGGTGCCTCCGTCCATTCTGCCACAAAATCCGCTATGCTGCTCCCTTGATAACTCTGGTCGTGCTGAATTCGAGCTGAAACGCTTGCAGTTCTATGTTCCACTCAACGACCCTTCCAGCTGAGTTAGGGCTCCTGAGCACTCTCTCCAGGGGGGTATGACGAGAGGACCTTGATGGGGTGACCCTGAAAATAGTGCCGCAGCTTGCGCGAGGCCACCAGTAGCGCGAGGAGGAGCTTATGAGGCATGGGGTACCGTGCCCTCGCGTCCCGCAACACCGTGCTGACGAAGTACAATGGGTGCTCAACGAGGTTGGGTGCATCAGTGCTGGTGGCGCCCTCCGGAGACCATGGCGCCTCCTGAGGCGATGAGGCCTCCTGAGGCTGGCCATCTGGGAGAGGGGCCTCTTCCACCTCCGGTGCACTCCTCTGCGGCGGCTGATCCTCCTCAGCCGTGGTGGCGGTTTCTGTGGGCCTTCCTTGTCCCTGTTTTGCCTTGTCCCGGGCTGCTGCTATGGTTTTGATTCGACGCTCCTCCCTAACCGCCACCAGGGCTGCGCTGGCGGAGTAGGGAGTGGCGGCGAGGTAAAGCACCAGGGGCTCTTGAGGGCGCGGGCCCACCATGACCGGAGGGCTGGTCAGGTATCTCTTGAGATCCTGGAACGCCTTGTCGGCCTCTTCAGTCCATTGAAAGGGCCTTTTTTTCTTCATTAGCTGGAAGAAGGGCAGCGCTCGCTCCCCCAACTTGGAGATGAAGCGCCCTAGCGCGGTCACGCGCCCAGTGAGCTTCTGCATTTCTTTGAGGGTCTTTGGCGGGCTCATGTCCTCGACCGCCTTGACCTTTTCTGGGTTAGCCTCGATGCCTCGGTGGGACACGAGGAAACCCAAGAGCTTGCCCGAGGGGACTCCAAACACACACTTCTCTGGGTTGAGCCACAGGTTCACTGTGTTGAGGCTCGCGAAGGTTTCCTCCAGGTCTTGTATCAGGGTCCTGGCCTCCCGAGACTTCACCACAATGTCATCGACGTAAGCCTCAACATTCTTCCCGAGCTGCGGGCCCAAGGTGATGTGCATCAGCCGCTGAAAGGTCGCCCCTGCGTTACGCAGCCCGAATGGCATGCACGTGTAGCAGTACACCCCACACAGGGTTAGGAAGGCTGTCTTTTCGATGTCTTCTACCGCCATCTTGATCTGGTGATACCCAGAGAAGGCATCCAAGAAGCATAGCAGGTCGTATTCTGCGGTGGAATCAACGATCTGGTCGATGCGGGGGAGCGGGAACGGATCTTGCGGGCATGCCTTGTTGAGGTTGGTGAAGTCGACACACATGCGCTCCTTCCCTCCCTTCTTTGGCACAACGACGGGGTTGGCCAACCAATCCGGGTATCGGACCTCTCGAATGACCCCAGCGGCTTCTAGTTTGCGGGTCTCTTGGATGATGAAGGCCTGCTTTTCTATGGACTGCCGCCTTGCCTTCTGCTTCACAGGGCGCACGTTGGGGCACACGTTGAGGTGATGCTCGATTACGCTCCTAGGGATCCCCGCTAACTAGTCAGGCTCCCAAGCAATACCTTCTTGTTTGCGCGCAGGAACCTGACCAGGGCCTCCTCCTGCTCGGGCTCGAGGTTGGCGCCTATGGTGAAAGTGGCATGGGTGGACCCGTCCTCATCGACGGGTATCTTCTTGGTTTCTGCCTTGTCTTGGGTGAACAACTGTTTCTTCTTGGCGGGTGCAGCCCCCTTGGGCTCGGGGGTCTCCGAGTCGGCGGGCTGTGCCGACGCCGCCGTCTTGAAGGCGAGCTTGAGCACTCGCAGCGCGTCTCCGGTGTCCCCATGCACGGTGAGGACACCGCTGCTCCCGGGCATCTTCATGAGGTTGTACGCCGGGTGCGTCGCGGCCATGAACTGGGCCAGCGCTGGGTAGCCGAGGATGGCGTTGTAGGGGAGGCTGATGGGGGCGATGTCGAAGTCGACCAGCTCCGTGCGGAAGTTGTTGTAGGTGTCGAAGGTTACTGGGAGCCGGATCTGTCCCAAGGAGCTGGATGATCCGCCCCCAACGCCTGAGAAGGGCCGGTTGGGTTGCAGCCGTTCCAGGGGTATGCAGAGGAGGTTGAAGGCCTCAACCGAGAGCACGCTGAGGCCCGCACTGCCATCGATGAGAGTTCTGGTGACGGCCACCTGGTAGATGGTGGGGGTTCACAGCATGGGGAGCGCACCCGAGCAGGCCGAGTTGGAGGGGTGGTCCTTCGAGCTGAAGGTCAGGCCGGACTTGGGCGCCGCCCGGTCCGAGAGAGCCCCCTGCCGCGTGGAAGCGGCGCTGACCCGGCGGATGAACGGCTTGATGTGGTGACTTGTAGGCGGCGCCTGTGAGCCGCCCAGGAGGGCCGCGACGACCGGGGGTGTTGGTGTAGCGTGGTGGGCGGGGAAGAGGCTGCGGAGCTCTTCCCAAGAGGCCACGGAGGCTGCCGGCAGGTGGAGCAGCCATGCGCGCGGAGCGCCGGTGAGGGCAGTGGGGAGCCAGTTGACCATGACCCTATCGTCACCTCTAGCTTTGACGATGGCCTCCTCGTACGCCAGCAAGAAGGCCAGCGGATCAGTCGCGCCGCTGTAGCGCGGTGGCGTCGTTGGCTTGAACTTGTCCGGCCACCGTACCTGTTGCAGGGCTGGGGCCAGGGCTCGGAGCCCCCTGGCCCCCGTGCTGGCGCCGGCGATCGGAGCGGGCGACGCGCTACTCATCGCGAGGCAGGTCGTGGCGGTGGCGGAAGGGAAAACTCCGGTGCACCCCTACCTGGCGCGCCAAATGTCGGATTTCGGGTTCCGGCAGACCCTTGAGGTTCGAACACTGGGGTGCGTGCGGAGATTTCGCCTTCTACCTACCTGCACCCCTCCGCCTCGCTAAGATCTAAGCTATGGAAAGAACAACACAAGAGACACAGGGTTTATACTGGTTCGGGCCACCGTTGTGGTGTAATACCCTACTCCAGTGTGTGGTGTGGTGGATTGCCTCTTGGGCTGATTATGATGAGCAATACAAGGAAGAACAGCCTCGCGAGGGTCTGTTCTTGGCTGAGGGGATGAACTGCTAGGAGGAGTTCAGTCACCCTTCTCTCTCTCTCTCTCTCTCTCTCTTCTCGATTCTCTCTTCTTGATTCCGATTTCGATCCCAGCTTGTTTCTGGGTTGGCCGATTCTAGATCCCCTCTACCCTGGGGGTGTCTAGTCCTATTTATAGGCAAAGGCCCTGGGCCTCTTCCCAAATATTGAGCGGGAAGGGCGCCAACAATTGGCCATTTTGAAGGGGAACATCTGGTACACTTATCCTGACTAAAGTTGGTCCTCGCCTGCCAAAGGCTCTGGTGGTGACGCTGGCTTGGGCTCCACAATGACTTCCTCCCTGCCGTTGGACTGGTCTTGGTCTCGTTGCACCGAAACGGGTGCCTTTGCTTGATTCTCTCGCCTGCGCTTGCTCCCTTTGCACCAAAGAGGAAAGGAGGACACTGCACGGGCTGGCGCCCGCCTGGCACCCTTGGTCGTCATGGCTTGCGTCACGGGCACCTCGTGAGGTACCCCGCCTTGATCTCTCCGCCTCCTTGCGAGCCAGCCTGATGAGGCCGTGCCTGAGGAAGCTCTGTGTCGTCCGCCCCGCGAGGCTTGATCCCTCGCGAGGGTCTTGGGTCTGTGTTGATGAAGATGGGCCGTGCTGGGCCCCTCCTCGAGCCACACGCAGGCTGCAGGCAGGCAAGTCTGGGGACCCCCGTTCCCAGAACGCCGACACACCCCATGGGCTGGTCCGAATTGGACTAGGAGGGGGCGGCATCCCTCTCTTTCCTTCTCCCTCTCCCTCTCCTTCCTTCTTCTCCTACTTGGACTAGGAAAGGGGGAAACCTACTCCTACTAGGAGTAGGAATCCCCCTTTGGGCGCGCCCCTTGAGGCCAGCCCTCCTCCTCCTCCCCTCCTTTATATACGAGGGAGGGGGCACCCCATAGACACACAAGTTGATTGTTTTAGCCGTGTGCGGTGCCCCGCTCCACAGATTTCCACCTCGATCATATCATTGTAGAGCTTAGGCGAAGCCCCACGTCGGTAACCTCATCATCACCATCATCACGCTGTCGTGCTGAAGAAACTCTCCCGCGACCTCAGCTGGATCTAGAGTTCGTGGGACGTCACCGAGTTGAACGTCTGTAGATCGCGGAGGTGCCCTACCTTCCGTGCTAGGATCAGTCGGATTGTGAAGACATACGACTACATCAACCGCGTTGTCATAACGCTTCCGCTTACGGTCTACGAGGGTACGTGGACAACACTCTCCCCTCTCGTTGCTATGCATCACCTAGATGGATCTTGCATGTGCGTAGGATTTTTTTAAATTAGTGCGTTCCCCAACAGTGGCATCCGAGCCAGGTCTATGCGTAGATGTTATATGCACGAGTATAACACAATGGAGTTGTGGGCGTGGGTATATACATATTGCTCGCCATCACTAGTTGTTTCTTGATTCGGCGGTATTGTTGGATGAAGTGGCCTGGACCGACATTACATGACTGCGTTCATGAGACTGGTTCTACCGACGTGCTTTGCACACAGGTGGCTGGCGGGTATCTGTTTCTCTAACTTTAGTTGAATCGAATTCAATGAACAGGGTTCTTTCTGAAGATCAAAAAGCAATCAATATACCACGTTGTAGTTTTTATGCCGTAGGTAAGAACGGTTCTTGCTAAGCCCATAGCAGCCACGTAAAACTTGCAACAAAAAAGTAGATGACGTCTAACTTATTTTTGCAGGGCATGTTGTGATGTGATATGGTCAAGACGTGATGAGTTATAAATTGTTGTATAAGATGATCATGTTTTGTTAAAGTTATCGGCAACTGGCAGGAGCCTTATGGTTGTCTCTTTATTCCATAAGATGCAAGCGCCATATAATTGGTTTATCGCTATGCGATAGCAATAGTTGCAAAAGCAATAGTTGGCGAGACGACCATGTGACGACACGTTGATAAAGATCAAGATGATCATGGTGTCATGCCGGTGATGATGGAGATCATTGTCGGTGTTCTGGGAATGGGGGTCCCCAGACTTGCCTGCCTGCGGCCTGCGGCGTGGCTCAAAAGGGGGCCCAGCGCGGCCCATCTTCATCAACACAGACCCAAGACCCTCGCGAGGGGAGAAGCCTCACGGGGCGGACAACACGGAGCTTCCTCAGGCACGGCCTCATCAGGCTGGCTCGCAAGGAGGCGGAGAGATCAAGGCGGGGTACCTCACGAGGTGCCCGTGACGCAAGCCATGATGACCAAAGGCGCCAGGCGGGCGCCAGGCGCGCAGTGTCCTCCTTTCCTCTTTGGTGCAAAGGGAGCAAGCGCAGGTGAGAGAATCAAGCAAAGGCACCCGTTTCGGTGCAACGAGACCAAGACCAGTCCAACGGCAGGGAGGAAGTCATTGTGGAGCCCAAGCCAGCGTCACCACCAGAGCCTTTGGCAGGCGAGGACCAACTTTAGTCAGGATAAGTGTACCAGATGTTCCCCTTCAAAATGGCCAATTGTTGGCGCCCTTCGCGCTCAATATTTGGGAAGAGGCCCAGGGCCTTTGCCTATAAATAGGACAAGCCACCCCCAGGGTAGAGGGGATCTAGAATCGGCCAACCCAGAAACAAGCTGGGATCGAAATTGCAATCAAGAAGAGATAATCGAGAAGAGAGAGAGAGAGAAGGGTGACTGAACTCCTCCTAGCAGTTCATCCCCTCAGCCAAGAACAGACCCTCGCGAGGCTGTTCTTCCTTGTATTGCTCATCATCATCAGCCCAAGAGGCAATCCACCACACCACACACTAGAGTAGGGTATTACACCACAACGGTGGCCCGAACCAGTATAAACCCTGTGTCTCTTATGTTGTTCTTTCCATAGCTTAGATCTTAGCGAGGCGGAGGGGTGCAGGTAGGTAGAAGGCAAAATCTCCACGCGCACCCCAGTGTTCGAACCTCAAGGGTCTGCCGGAACCCGAAATCCGACATTTGGTGCGCCAGGTAGGGGTGCGCCGGAATTCGTCTTCCACCACCCCGTTCTCCTCCGACCATCGCATCCATGTCTGACGCTCGTCGGGCCCGCGCCGAGCGCCGGGCCACTCTCGCTTCCCGCGTCGCCCAGACGGCTCCTGTCTGCGGGCGTCCTCGTCGTTCCCCGTCACTTGCCGTCAACGCCGCTGTCGGTATCAAAACCGGCGGATCTCGGGTAGGGGGTCCCGAACTATGCGTCTAGGCCGGATGGTAACAGGAGGCAGGGAACAAGATGTTTTACCCAGGTTCGGGCCCTCTTGATGGAGGTAAAACCCTACGTCCTGCTTGATTAATATTGATGATATGGGTAGTACAAGAGTAGATCTTCCACGAGATCAAGGAGGCTAAACCCTAGAAGCTAGCCTATGGTATGATTGTTGTGTATGGAGTTGATTGCCTACGGACTACAACCCTCCGGTCTATATAGACACCGTATAGGGTTAGGGTTACATAGAGTCGGTTACAATAGTAGGAGATCTTGGATATCCGCATCGCCAAGCTTGCCTTCCACGCCAAGGAAAGTCCCATCCGGACACGGGACGAAGTCTTCAATCTTGTATCTTCATAGTCCAGGAGTCCGGCTGAAGGTATAGTCCGGCCACCCGAACACCCCCTAATCCAGGACTCCCTCAGTAGCCCCCGAACTAGGCTTCAATGACGACGAGTCCGGCGCACAGATTGTTCGGCATTGCAAGGCGGGTTCTTCTCCAAATCTTGTGTACCTGTAGGAATAATGTCCGATTTTTGTAATGTAGCGCTCTTCGGCTCCCATGCCCAATAATGGCCGTCTTCTGCGTGTCAAACGAATGCGAAAAGCCGGGGCATTTTTACATCCACACCCCTAGCCGTATAAACAAGCCGCCTATTTAACGGGATGGGGATTTAGGTCCAAACCACATCTTCTCCTCTCCGCGAGTTGTCATCAGAGCGCTTCCAGCAAAGGTCCATTCCAACATGACCAGCCGTCGCAGCTCCTCCCCTCGCCCCTCCGGTCCCAAACCTGGGGACTGGGAGAGTTGCACCATCCCGCATAGCAAGTTAGTGTCACTTCAGGACAAGGGATTTCTCCCTCAGGCATACATGGTCCCGGTCCGAGCCGGTCTCGCCACCTATAATGGCGGAAAACAAGCGGAGAGCACCCCCTATCCTTCTAAAGGAGAGCGGGTGTGCCTCGTCCCCTATCTAATAAGGGGATTGGGGTTTCCAATTCATCCATTTCTCCGCGGGCTTTTGGAGTTCTACGGCCTCCAGCTGCACAATCTCATGCCCGCCTCCGTATTACATATTGCGGGTTTCGTCGCCCTTTGCGAGCTATTTTTAGGCGTTGAGGCTCATTTCGCGCTGTGGAAGAGGTTATTCTGCCTGGTGCCCCGTTCTCAAAAGGGGTCTATATACCAAGTGGGCGGAGCCGAAGTATGGCGCATAGCCGGGACCGGATACCTATCCGGAACCCTGGCCTTCGGAATGGTTTTACATAGATGACGTCCCGCTACCGGACCCTATCCGGGTCGGTCTCCCTGAGTTCAATAGTGCTCCATTGAAGAAACGCTTGAGCTGGCGTCCGCGGAGCTCTCAGAGAGAAAGCGACAGAGACTTCCTTTACCTGATGGGCCGGATAAGACTGTTGGCTCATTCCGGACTAACCATGATTGGAGTCATGGCCGCATGCATTATGCGGGGGGTGCAACCACTTTAATATAGAGGCCACCCCATGTGGGATTTCAACGGGGAGGATGACGCCACCCATTACGGTTTCAAGGGGCCGGCCTCAGCCGCCGCCTTAGTAAAGATCTTATCCTCTTTGTCCAAGGGAGAAAAGAAGGAATTCCTCCGCGTCAACCCGCGGGCCGGATTCAGTATGTACGATCCTCCAAGTTGGGTAAGTGAACAACTGCGCTTGCCCGTTTGTTTTATACTCCCATGGTTAGATATGTAGTCTAACAACTTCAATGCAGGAACTGCGACAGGAGGTAAAGGATATAAACAGCCGCCCTCCACAGCCTGAGGACCCAGAACGGTCCCTCGATCCGGACTCCGAAGAGGATCCGGACATATCGGTGGAGCTTATCGACGGGGTGTTCCATTAGCTAAGCAAGGACAATACCTTGGTAGCCATCACGGCTGATTACCCAGGGTAAATCCCGGCCTCCCAGGTGACAGAAACCGGAGTCTCATTCCCTTGAGAGAGATTCCACTCTCACGTATTCCGGTGTTTCTGACGACAACCGTGTTTTGCAGGGGAGATTTCCAAGGCAAGAGGCCGAACCTGCGGCGGCTAGCGAACGAGGGGCTGCAGGGCCCCGTGGGGTAAAAAGGAATGTAGTCCGGACTGAGATGCCGGCGCAAAGGTATAGCGCACCCTCTGTTTCCCTGGTGTTATTCTGTCAGGGCATATTAACATTCGTGCTATCTTCAGAACGAAGAGACCTCGCCGGACTACATCCGGAGAGGTTGCCAATCGCGCCTCCACCAGCCAGGCTCCAACGTCTGGCCAGGAAGCGGAGGCGAGCACAAGGCGCGCACCGGACGCTCCTCCGACAGAGGATGCAGATAGGCTGTCTGCCACAAATTCTGAAGTGGAGAGTGCCATGAACCACAGGCGTCGCCGGACAGTTCTACGCGACGCTTGTTTCTCCCAAGAGGCTTTAGATGCCTTTAATTCGGGAAATGCGTACCTCCGTGCCGCTCAAAATGGTTTAGCCAGAGCCACGGAGCAGTATGTAAAAGACATACGGGTAAGAAAATTTTGGTCAAATATATATATATACCAGTAGCCCCCGAGACTTGAAGCAGTTAGAGCAACTGATTTAAGGATCATTTAATATGCAGGTTCTTACAGAGAAGAATACTGTACTGTCCCAGGAGCTGGAAAAGTGCAAGGCCCAACTAGAGGCCGCACTAGCCGCAGTAGGGGAGCCCAAAGAGACCCCCTCAGGTAAGATACACTTTGAAAGATTAGTATTGTGCGGTGTGGGTGCAAATCTGACAAATCATGTTGCAGATGGCGCCAGACTCAATCCGGAAAAGCAACAACTCTTACACCGGCTAAAGGCCGGTGAGAGTATGTTGACAAATGTGAGGCGAGAGAAGAATGATCTTCAGGATGCCAACACCAGGCTGGACGTCGAACTTAAAGATGTTCGTGGCCAGCTGTCGGACTCCACGAAGGAGAATCAGCAGCTTCGACGGGGCATATTTAGTAAGTGCTTGAACGAACTTTGAAAAAAGAGTTCGGCGAGGAAGTCGACTAATAGAGTAATGTCTGTAGGTATGCTCACAGGTCGTCTTGCAGAGGAGATGCCCGGTTCTACGGGTGACCTTCTTCCCGAACTCATGCAACTGCACGAGCGAATTTGGCAGGCGATGCGAGGCGTCTCCCAAGCCCTATGGCCTACCCACTCCATGCCCGAGGGCCTTGGAGAGCTTGCAGAGAAGCTAAAGGGAGCTCGGCGGCGCTTCCGGTTGTGGAAGATATCGACCTGCTGACAAGGCGCTAGGGAGGCCTGGGCCATGGTGAAGACCCGTTTTACGAAGTCTGACCCAAACCACATGGCCGAGGTCGGACCAGTGGGGCCTGACGGGACGGAGATCCCTGTAAGCTTAGTATACGGCCAAGTAGAGTTAGCCATGAAGTATTCCCAGCAGGACTATAAATTAGACAGCCTGTTAGATGGTATAGAAGAGGAATACAATCAGTCAGAATGACTATGTAATTTTGAATTGACATGTGTAATGCCTTCTAGCCGGATTGTAGATCGTTTGTCGTTGCCGACCTTTTCGCTTCAACCTCGGGACCTGACGGTCCGGAGTGTGTCCGAATACCATAGCGGTTATATAAGAACCGTGGTATGCGTGGAGACCAGGCATAGGGGTCATTAGTGCTTTATCAGACAAGTGCCCAACTAGTTATGTTATATTACATGGTTAGTAAGAAACATCTTCCAGAGAGAATAGTTCCGTTAGGGGTTCCTTTCGCTGGGAGGCATGCCCTAAAGTGCATGTCCGGACTGCGTAAAAAGACGGAGAAAAAGCATCTGGGGGCGCATAAAATGAGTAAAAAGATCATCTTTTATCTCACCGACCGAATATTCCCTTAAGAACGCTAGATTTCGGCTTCACCCAGTCTGAGGTACACATCCGGCTGACCCGGCAGTAACAATTGCAGAGGTGCTCCCTTTACCGCCTAGCCGAACAATCGGGAACGTAGGGGTAAGCACAGGAGCCAGGCAACCCAGCTTGGCCAAAACTTAAGTCATATCGATGCATATAATGGTGAAGAAAAAGGTACATGCGGATGTTTGACGCATGTGTTGGGCATGAAGCCCGTATAAATAAGCTTCTGTTAAAGAAGCCCCCAGGTTTAATGAGCGCGAGTGGCGCGTCACTAGATGAGCCTTTAAGGGCTATAAAAGAAAAGAGGGGAAGGAGAGAAATGTAAGACAGAAAAATGCAAAAAATGGACAGAGGAAGGAGACGAACACAGAGTCCGGCGCTAGGCATAGAATCTTCGGAGACGGGTGGCGTTCCACGGGTTCGGCTCGAGTCGGTTATCCGACGCATCTCGCAGGCGGTATGCCCCACCAGTCAGGACTTGGTCGATTATGAATGGACCTTCCAACTTGGGCTTGAGTTTGTCCTTTTTCTTATCCGGCAGGCGTAGAACTAGTTCGCCAACATTGTAATTTTTGGCCCGTACTTCTCTGCTTTGATATCTTCGGGCCTGCTGTTGATAAAATGCCGAACGGGCTTTTGCCACGTCACGCTCCTCCTCCAGGGCGTCCAAGTTGTCCTGCCGATTGAGCTCGGCTTCTCTTTCTCCGTACATGCGCACTCTAAGTGAGTCATGAATTATGTCGTAGGGTAGAGCTGCCTCTGCGCCGTACACCATAAAAAATGGTGTGTATCCGGTGGTGCGATTTGGCGTGGTCCGCAGCCCCCATAGCACGGAGTCGAGCTCCTCTACCCAGTGCGTGTTAGATTCCTCGAGGGACCGCACCAGTCTGGGTTTAATGCCGCTCATGATAAGACCATTTGCACGTTTGACCTGGCCGTTGGTTTGTGGGTGATAGACGGAAGCATAATCGAGCTTGATGCCCATGTTTTTGCACCAGAGTTTTACCTCGTTGGCGGTAAAGTTTGTACCGTTATCGGTTATGATGCTGTGGGGGACGCCATAACGGTGTACAACCCCAGATATGAAGTCTATCACAGGTCCGGCTTCGGCCGTTTTAACAGGCTTGACTTCTATCCATTTGGTGAATTTATCCACCATGACCAGTAAGTATTTTTTTCTATCAGTCCCACCTTTAAGGGGTCCGACCATGTCAAGCCCCCAGACCGCAAAAGGCCAGGTGATGGGTATAGTTTGGAGTGCGGTGGGTGGCATATGGCTTTGGTTGGCAAAAAGTTGGCAACCAGCGCATCGTTGGACTAGGTCCTGAGCGTCTGCCCGGGCCGTCGGCCAATAAAAGCCTGTACGGAAAGCCTTGCTAACAAGGGACCGAGCAGCGGCGTGGTGACCACCGAGTCCGGCATGAATTTCAGCCAGAAGGTTCCGCCCTTCCTCTTCGGAAATGCACCTTTGAAGGACTCCGGTAGTGCTTTTCTTATAAAGCTCTCCCTCGTGGACTCTATAGGCTTTAGATCGCCGTACTATGCAGCGGGCCTCGTTTTGGTCCTCCGGGAGTTCCTGCCTAGTAAGGTAGGCTAGGAATGGTTCTGTCCACGGGGCGATGACCGCCATTATTACGTGGGCTGAAGGTGTAATTTCATTGGCAGAGCCTCCAATTGTGTCAGATTGTTCGGCGTCGAGTGGTGCGGCTGGGTCCGGGCTATTATTTGCGGGTTCCCCCTCCCATGCTATGGATGGCTTGAACAATCTTTCCAAAAAGATGTTGGGGGGGATTGCATCGCGTTTTGCTCCGATGCGAGCCAGGACGTCCGATGCTTGATTTTTTTCTCGGGCTATATGGTGAAACTGCAGCCCTTCGAACTGAGCTGACATTTTTAGGACGACGTTGCGGTAAGCTGCCATTTTTGGGTCCTTGGCGTCGAAGTCTCCATTTATTTGGGATATCATGAGGTTTGAATCCCCGCGTACCTCTAGGCGCTGGATACCCATGGATACTGCTATCCGGAGACCATGTAGGAGGGCCTCATATTCGGCTGCATTGTTGGAATCCATGTACATGATCTGGAGCACATATTGGACTGTGTCTCCTGTGGGGGACGTCAGGACGATGCCAGCCCCCAGTCCGGCCAACATTTTGGAGCCGTCGAAATGCATAATCCAGTTTGAATATGTGTCGTACTCTTTAGGGAGCTCGGCCTCCGTCCATTCTGCGACGAAGTCGGCCAAAACTTGCGATTTAATAGCTCGCCGTGGCTTATAGGTTATATCGAACGGGAGAAGCTCGATGGCCCATTTTGCAATCCGGCCCATTGCGTTTGCGTCGTGGTTGTTGATAATATCGTTGAGTGGTACTTCCGAGGCTATTGTTATGGAACACTCTTGAAAGTAGTGTCGTAGCTTCCGGGATGCCATGAATACCGTGTATGCAATCTTTTGATAATGCGGGTACCGTGATTTGCATGGAGTGAGGACAGTGGATACGTAGTAGACCGGCCTTTGAAGGGGGAATTTGTGTCCATCCATTTCCCGCTCGACAACGAGCACTGCGCTGACAACTTGATGTGTTGCTGCAATGTACAATAACATTGGTTCGCCGGTGTTCGGCGCGGCCAGGACTGGGTTTGTTGCCAATATAGCTTTTATTTCATCAAGTCCGGCCGTGGCAGCCTCCGTCCACTCGAAGTGTTCAGTGCGCCGAAGGAGGCGATAGAGGGGTAGTGCCTTTTCTCCCAAGCGAGAGATGAAGCGGCTTAAAGCCGCCACGCATCCGGTTAGTTTTTGTATTTGTTTGAGGTCCTTTGGGATATCCAATTGTGACAAAGCTCGGATCTTGGCTGGATTTGCTTCAATTCCTCTACCGGATACAATGAAGCCCAAGAGCTTTCCGGCTGGAACGCCGAAGACGCATTTTTCCGGGTTGAGCTTGATGTCATATTTTTGGAGGTTATCGAATGTAAGCCTCAAGTCGTCTATTAGAGATGCGACATGTCTTGATTTGACGACCACATCATCCACATACGCCTCCACTGTTTTGCCGATCTGATTTGCCAGACATGTCTGGATCATGCGCTGATATGTTGCGCCGACGTTTTTCAGCCCGAAGGGCATTGTGTTCAAGCAGAATGGGCCGTATGGTGTGATGAATGCTGTTGCAGCTTGGTCTGATTCTGCCATCTTGATTTGATGGTAACCGGAGTATGCGTCGAGGAAACACAACAAATCGTGTCCTACAGTGGCATCGATAATTTGATCAATGTGGGGGAGGGGGAAGGGATCCTTTGGGAAAGCCTTGTTAAGGTCTTTAAAATCGACACACAGGCGCCAGGATTTGTCCTTCTTTGGTACCATCACCAGGTTTGCTAGCCAGTCCAGATGTTTTATGTCTCTGATGAATCCGGCCTCCAATAGCTTGGCTAGCTCCTCTCCCATAGCCTGTCTCTTGGGTTCGGAAAAACGCCGAAGGGCTTGTTTGACAGGTTTAAATCCTTTTAGGATATTTAAGCTGTGTTCGGCCAGCCTGCGTGGGATCCCTGGCATGTCTGAAGGGTTCCAGGCGAAGATGTCCCAGTTCTCTTGTAGGAACTCTCGCAGTGTGGCGTCTGCATCAGGGTTCAGTCATGCCCCTATTGAAGTTGTTTTATTGGGGTCCGTTGGATGGACCTGGAATTTGACTATTTCGTCGGCTAGCTTGAAGGATGTGGATTTAGATCTCTTATCGAGTATCACATCATCCCTGTTAACCGTGGATTGCAGCGCAGTTAGTTCCTCGGCCGCTAAGGCTTCGGATAGCACCTCAAGGGCTAATGCGGCCGTCTTGTTTTCGGCGCGGAGTGCTATGTCCAGATCACTAGCTAGAGTGATAATTCCATTTGGCCCGGGCATATTAAGCTTCATGTACCCGTAATGGGGTATTGCTTGGAAGATTGTGAATGCTTCCCGCCCTAGTAAAGCGTGATATACGCTCTTAAACGGGGCCACCTGAAACGTGACTTCTTCGGACCTGTAATTATCCGGCGTGCCGAACACCACATCTAGTGTGATTTTTTCTGTGCAGCGCGCTTCCCGACTGGGGATTATTCCTCTAAAGGTTGTGCTGCTTCGCTCGACGCGGTTCCAGTCTATTTCCATTTTTTGAAGGGTTTCCTCATAAATGAGGTTCAGTCCGCTGCCTCCATCCATGAGCACCTTGGTGAGGCGAAAGCCGTCCACTATGGGACTGAGGACCAATGCGGCTGGTGCTCGGGCTGTTCGGAATCTAGGTTCATCACTTGCGTTGAAGGTAATAGCAGTGTCGCTCCATGGATTTATTGTTGCAACTTTATAGACTTTGGCGAGGCTGCGGAGTGTTCTTTTTCGCATATTGTTTGATGCGAAAGTCTCGAAGACTGTGAGAACGGTACTGGTGTCCTCGGGCTGGCTTTCTGCGGCCTCCAGAATTAAGAGGTCCTCGCCAATTTTGGCCACCTGCCGGAGTATCCAACATGCTCTAAGGCTGTGAGTTGGTGTGGCGTCCTCTGTACTGTGAATTCTACAGGGTCCATCAAGCCACCTTTTCAGTACGGTTCCATGCCATGTAGAGGGTTTTGGCTTTTTGGTGTTTATCCCGGGTGTCCTATGATGATGCACCCTCTTAGTTCAGACGGGATTACTATTCAAGGTCGGATAATCCCAAAATTTTATTTCAGTTTTCCAGGCGCTTTCCATCGCATAGTATTTTTGTACTATGGATGCCAAGTCAGCGAAGCGTGTAATATCATGACGACTTACGGCGTTAAGGATTCCCTCGTCCGTGCAATTACTGCAGAAAATTGAGATTGCGTCTCCCTCGCGGCAATCCTTTATCCTGTTCATAACCAGGAGGAATCTGGCCCAGTAATGATGTACTGTTTCCTCGGGCCTCTGCTTGATTTGGGAGAGATCGCGTATGTTCGGGTGGGCGGGTGTCGTTGAATCTGAAACCTCACCCAATCCAAGATTCGGAGGCCGAAGAGTTTCCGAACTCTGAAGTTCGGATTCTTGGATGTTGCCCAACGAATCTAGCCCGTTGCCTGATCCTAAGCTCAGGTCTTGAGTTACATCCTCCTCTCCGTGGGTATCCGGCTTGGAGGAGTCGGGAATTCCGATGTAGCTAGTCCTTAAAATAGATGAAGGGTCGCCGCACTGCACCTCTACCACGGCAACATGGTGGGTGACTTGGGGAGAGTTAATTTCTCTTAGATCGGGTTTAAGCCCAACCTGGTCGTAATCCCTAGCGACCCCCAGGGCGGTGATGCGATCCAAGAGCTCGTTTACAGAAGAGAGCTCCATTGGATCCAGCTGCTCAACGAGCTCCGAGCTGACGTGTAGGTTGCTTTTGATGACCCGAGAGGTCACCGTCGACGCAACAGCCGAACAGGCGGTCATGAGGAAACCACCTAGCCGGAGGGTTTGGCCGACAGCCAAGGCTCCCTTAGCAACGGCGCCATCTTTAAAGATGGGAGGAGGCATCCTTCCTGATTGTGACGGCATAGAGGAACTCTCAATGAAAGCACCAATGTCGGTGTCAAAACCGACGAATCTCGGGTAGGGGGTCCCGAACTGTGCGTCTAGGCCGGATGGTAACAGAAGGCAGGGAACACGATGTTTTACCCAGGTTCGGGCCCTCTTGATGGAGGTAAAACCCTACGTCCTGCTTGATTAATATTGATGATATGGGTAGTACAAGAGTAGATCTACCACGAGATCAAGGAGGCTAAACCCAAGAAGCTAGCCTATGGTATGATTGTTGTGTATGGAGTTGATTGCCTACGGACTACAACCCTTCGGTTTATATAGACACCGGATAGGGTTAGGGTTACACAGAGTCAGTTACAATAGTAGGAGATCTTGGATATCCGCATCGCCAAGCTTGCCTTCCACGCCAAGGAAAGTCCCATCCGGACACGAGACGAAGTCTTCAATTTTGTATCTTCATAGTCCAGGAGTCCGGCTGAAGGTATAGTCCGGCCACCCGAACACCCCCTAATCCAGGACTCCCTCAGCCGCCACCGGCCCGGCAGGGGACGAGCAGCAAGCGTCGTCTCAGCATCCGTCAGTGCGGCAAGACGGCCGCACCGCTACTCCCTCGCTCACCCCAGCTGGTTCTTCGTCCCGCGCGCTTCGCGCACCCATGGAGGCTCGAGCTGCGCTCATCGCGGCAAACGAGCTCCTGCGCTACCGTCCCGTCAACGACGTCTACGAAGAATGGCTCGACCGCATCGCCGAGCTCGACCGTGCCGCAGGGGGCTCTCCTGCGCCGTCCGTTCCGCCGCACCGCACCCCGCCCCGCGCGGGCGACGAAGCTCCGGCGGCGCCCCAGCCGCCTCCTCCTCAAGAAGGCGCCATGGCTCCAAGGCGCGTGGCCCCTGGGCAGAACCCGCTCTGTCAGGTGCCAGCGTGGCAAGAGCAGAGCTGCCAAGAAGTCCCTCGCCCGCAAGAAGCTGCCCGGGCGCTCCCTGCTCCAGCACGTCGCGACAATGCTCCTGCTCCCGCACGTCAAGGCCCCGCGCTGCTCCCAGCTGCAGCGCGTGGGGACATGCAAGACCAAGCTCTCCGCCACCCAAGGCCTCCCGTGGCCACAGCAAGCTGCCGTGCCTTCACCACCGAGCTACGCAGCGTCGCATGGCCCAGCAAGTTCAAGCCAGACCTGCCTCCTCGTTACGACGGCACATCCGACCCTGCGGAGTTCCTCCAGCTCTATGAGCTAGGCATCGAAGATGCCAACGGAGACGAGAAGGTCATGGCGAACTGGTTTCCCATGGCGCTCAAGGACGGGGCCCGCACCTGGCTCCTGAACCTAGCTCCAGGCACGATCTCCTCCTGGGACGAGATGCGCACCCGCTTCGTTGCCAACTTCCAAGGTACTCGCGACCGGCCACCCGCCGTGAGCGACATGCGCCGCATCAAGCAACAACCCGGAGAGACCCTGCAGAAGTACATCCAGCGCTTCAACAACGCACGCCTCAAGATTCCCAAGGTGACCAAGGAGGCCATCATCTCAGCCTTCTCCAACGGCGTGCGCGATGTCAAGATGAAGGAGGAGCTGGCGATGCATGAAGACCTGTGCACTTCCTTGGAGTTGTTCAACTTGGCAACCAAGTGCGCCAGGGCTGAGGAAGGGCGTCTCTCCCTCCTCGAGCTGCCTGCCGCAGACCCAGAAGAGAAGAAGCCCAAGGCGAAGGATGTGAAGCGCAAGGGGGCTGCCGTTCTCGCGGCAGAACCAGACACCAAGCGGGGAAAAGATCAGCCTGAATCTTCCAAGGGCAGTCGGTACTGTGTGTACCACGACCTCCACACCCACAACACCAACGAATGTCAAGAGCTCCGAGCCGTGCGAGAAGGAAGGATCGGCCGTCGCCCCGACCGCGGTGACCGGGGCTACGGCCGAGGAGGAGGAAGGAACGCAGGACGCTAGGAAGACCGCTGCCCGTGCCAAGGCTTGCGCGATCGACCTCGCGAGGATCGCTGGCAAGACCCGCCTCACGAGCGAGACTGGAGGGATCAGCCTCGTGAGGATCGCCCGCAAGGCAACGCAGGCCTCCCTCCACTGCCGCCGCAGCCAAGGAGAAACGAGGACCGCCATTAGGACGAGGGGGCTGGGGGCTTCCAGGAGCCGCGCGCTGTCGCCTGCATCCTGGGCGGGGCTCAAGCCCCAGCCTCTCAACACATCTTCAAGCAGTTCGCCCGCGAAGTGAATGCAGTCCTCCCCAAGCTCGAAGCCACGCGCCCTCTCAGGTGGTCGGCGTGCGCCATCACGTTCAGCTCAGCAGATCAGCTCAAGTGTGCGACCACAGCCGGAGTCCTCCCGATGCTTTGTTCCCCAATCATCAACAATGTGGTGGTTACCAGGACCCTCATCGATGGCGGGGCAGGGCTCAACGTCTTGTCCGTGGAAACATTCAACAATCTCCAAGTGCCCTACAACCAGCTTCAGCCAACCAAGCCTTTCTCCGGAGTCACCGACGGCTCCACGGTCCCGATTGGGCAGGTCCGCCTCCCTGTCACCTTCGGGGCACGCAACAACTACCGCACCGAGCTCATCGACTTCGACGTCGCTCACATTCGCCTGCCGTACAATGCCATCCTTGGGTACCCAGCGCTGGCCAAGTTCATGGCCGTAACTCACCACGGCTACAACGTCCTCAAGATGCCAGGAAGTGGCGGAGTCATCACGGTGCCCTGTGAAGAGAAGGATGCGATGTGTTCCCTGGAACGAGCCTTTCAGGCCGCATCACTGGAAGACCCGGATCGCGGAAGCAGGAGGCTTCCCGAGACCGCCCCCAAGAAGAAGAAGACATCGTCCGGCCCGACCCCTCAGGAGGCAGGCCCCTCAGGGCCCGCGCCTGCCCAGGGGGAACCTCCTTCCATCGCATAGGAAAGCATGCCCGGCGCCCTCCTCACGCAGGGCTCGAGGGCTCTCCCCTGGAGGGCCACCGACCTGGCTAAGGTCACGAGGGAGCCACTTGGGCACCACATGGAGGCGTGTTTCGAAGCACGTTTCCCTCAAGAAGGAGTAAGGCAAGGAGAGCCAGACCCTCAGGAGTTCGTCAGCAAGGCCATTCAGGAGCTATAGGAGTCAAGAGTCATGAAAGGCGGCCACCGCCTACCAGCTGTGGCTCCCCATCCAGGCGAGGATGGTGGGCTGCGCGTCTGCCTCGACATACCAGGGCTCAATCGAGTCGCCTCTCTGGAGCGCCTCTGGCCCTCGCGAGTGGGGCGCTGCGAAGGTCCACCCCACATCTATGTTCGCATGCCTTACGGCTTGCCAAATGCAGCTGCCACGTACCAGCGCCTCATGAGGGGTATCATGGAGGCTCAAGAGGCCAGGCGTTCCGCAGCCCTGGCGGAGACGGAGATGGTACGCGAGGAGCCACCAGCGTCTCCGGAGCCTCCCGAGGCCCCTGGGCCTGGTGGCTCGTGAGGATCGGCTTCCGCAGCCCACCGAGTCTGCTACACCAACACTCCTTCGTCCTCAACATCATCAGGTGACATCTTTCAAGTCTCATTTCCAGCTGGGAGCGCCCCCCTGGGCTGCATTATTCCTAGGCCGCGTGGGTCCGTCCCTGCGGCATGTATCCCTTTTATTTCATGTTGTTAGCTTACCTTGTTGGGGGCGCCCCTCGGGCTGCATCATCCCCCAAGTCGCTCGGGCCAGACCCGGCGGCATGTATCCCTTTTGCGTTTATTTCCGGCTATGCGTTCAACCCACCATGCTTGATTATTTGATGCCTGTCCACGGAATCTCTTCTTCTCCATGCCGACCACTTGCACGTTAAAGGGGGGGGGTCCCTGAGCATCATGACTCAGGGCTCTTACTAGCTCTCCAGCCCTCACCCTCTGGCCTTGTCCACGGCATCGCGACCTGGCATACCAGCGACGGCTGAGACCAGCTCGAGGGTTGGGACCCAAGGACGTAGAGTGCCGGCATCTAACCAAATTTGCAGGGACACATCACAAGATAAGGCCCAGTGCCAAGCGCAACCCGCCTAGAGGTAGGGCCCCGTGAGTCCCGCGCTGGCTCACGGGTGCCCAGATACACCTCGCCAGGCCCTACCGTGCCAGCCACGTGTCACGGCGGGGATGTACACGCCCCGGGGGCTCCTCCCGGAGGGGAGCCCCTCCCACGTACCAGTGGAAGCACCATGCTCCGCGCTGGCTGACGACACTGCCGAGGAGCGGCTATGCCCTTACACACACCGAAGCGCTATGCTCCGCGCTGGTGATAAACAACTAAGGGCGGCCCCCGGGCCGCATCAACCTCAGGGAGCCCAGAGCTCAGTGTCTAGCCTCATCATAATGCCTCCCCTCAGGAGTGCTGCGCGAGGGGGCTGGGCACGGGGGCCGCGC
>NC_041390.1:424518795-424550452 GCF_002162155.2 Triticum dicoccoides | reverse complement strand
CGCGCGTCTCTCCCCAGGCGGAGCCAATGTACGAAGGCCGTTTGAGCGTCAAGGGGGACTCCTGAGCATCGCGACTCAGGAGCCTAACTGGTCACGTAGCCCCTCACTCCTTAGTTTCAAAAGGCCAACGGCGGTTGAGGTATGCGCGCGGCCGGGCTCTGTAGACGTAGAACGATAGATCCACCCACATCACACCTCCCTACTTGATGTTCTTGCTCCAAGGGGGACTCCTGAGCATCGCGACTCAGGAGCCTAACTTGTCACGTAGCCCCTCACTCCTTGGTTCCATCCTGGTTTCCGGTCGGGGCTAACGGCGGCTGAGGTATGCGCGGGGCCGGGCTCTGCCGGCATAGAACATAAGCAAGTAGGAAGGAAAAGCGTAAATTTCAAGGAATTCAAAAGCAAATATTACAGTCCACACTGTTATCTCAATGCCAAATGCAAGTTTAAACGCCTCCGCGAGGCATGATACATGTGCAGGAATTAAAGGCAGGACAGGAGCCACAACGGAGTCACTTGTCGGCGGTGGAGCAGCGCGGAGTGGGTTCGCCTCATGGAGCAGCAGGGTCGGCAGCGCCTTGCTTCGGCTTGGTGCTGAAGGCCTGGAACTTCCCTAGCAGAGCCTCTGCACGACCCTTCACGGCCTCGGCAGCGGCAGCGGCACGCTCGCCGCTTACTAGCTCCAGCAGGCTGTCGAGGTCGACGCCGGGATCGCGAAGGTAGATGTGGGTGAGGACCCGCGTCAGCGCTGCAGAAGACAGGACACGCGCCTCGGCCTCGGTCGTGGGGCCAAGGCCAAGGGCGACATCTTCAAGAGCGCGAACCAGGAAGGGAAGCAGCTTGGCGGGGCCGTCCTCGGCGCCAGCCAGCGGGCTCTCCAGGCCGCTGTCGTAAAGCGTCCTCAGCGAGGAGCGAGCCTTCGCCTCCATCTCTGCGAAGGCCACGCAGTCCTCGGTAAGAACCTGGGCCTTGTCGTCTAGCTCGACCTTCCTCGCCCCCAACTCCTGCTCCAGCGCGCCTAGGCGGTCACGGCGCTTCCTGAGCTTGACCTCCCTTTCCTTGACGGCCGCCTCGGGAGCCTTCACGCCTTCTTCCTGCTCTTGGCGAAGGCGGGCCTCTTTCGCGAGCTGGTCCCGCAGGCCTTGCGGTTCGTCCTCTAGCGCCTTGCAGCGACCACGGACGTCGACCACCTCCCCAGGGCTGCGTCACGAGTAGCCTTCGCCTCAAGGACGGCCTGCCTCTCCTCATCGCAAGCCGTCGAGGCCTGGACCAGCGCCGCCCGAATCGAAGCGTCGGAGCGAATCCATCCTGAAGCCAGCTCCAAGCGCCCGACCACCAAGCGAGGGTCGGCGCCAAGAAGATCCTGCCGCAACCGGTCCAGCTCAGCAGCAGCATGATCCAGAACAGCAGGAGGAGTCGGAGAGACAACAGTCGGTGGAGTAGGAGGAGAAGGCGGCAGCGCGACCACAGCATCCTGAGGCGGAGCCTGCTGCGCCCCAACGGCTGTAGTGGCGGTAGCAGGCAAAGGCACCTCGGGAGTCACTTGGGCCATGGGGGCTGAGCTCGCCCCAGCCGGCTCAGCCAGGCCTCGCGAGGACGACCGGGCAGGAGAAGCCCGTGCGTCGCGGTCACCTTCCTTCGCAGGCAGAGGCGCTGCCACGGATGGAACCTCAGGAGCTCCCTTCGGCTTCTTTGCTGCGGGCGCCTGCCTGTCCAAGAGATGTGGACGTCAAGCCTCAGCAGCAGAATGAGAAATAAAGACAAGAATCAAGCGCTTACGGGTCGTCGCCAGTGAGCTCAGGCAGCCTCCGGCCAAATTTGAAGCCTGAAAGACGGCTGGAAGGGTCAACCTCGGGAAGCTTGGAAGCGGAAGGCGTGTCTGCGGTCCGCCTCGGGGCCGGGACAGACCCACGAGAGATCAGCCCGGTCCTGTCCTTCTTCGGGATCGGGGGAAAGCTCCCGCCGTCTTGCTCATCATCATCCTCGTCGTCATCACTCGAAGAGAGGCAGAGAGCGCGGGACCTGCGCCACGGGAGTGGAGCCCTCGACTTTCCGTCAGTCGCCTCGGAGTCAGGCCCTTTTTCCCGCTCCCCTCCTTCCTCCTCTTCGCTGGAGTCGTCAGAGGACACGTCTACCGATTCCCCAGGAGTTTCCATGGGCACGGGCCCGTCCCCGTTGAAGACGGGCATGGACTCCACTACCTGCTCCCAGTCGTCGCGGAGGAACAAGGGCGTAGGAGCGCTCTCCAACCTCGCCACATTGCCCCCGACCAGAGATTGGAGGACCGCAGCCAGATCTTCGTCGGCCAAGGCCGCGGGGCTTGGATGGAGCCTCCACATCAGAAGTGAGTACTGCCGAAGCGGAGCCAGCTGGTGCTCCAGGAATTCCCTCAGCAGCGACGCGCCGGTCAGCTTCGCCGCCGCCATGTTGGCCGGCCTCAGATCCGCGTCCATCTTTTCCAACACCAGCTTCGCGCGGGGGTTCGCGAGCTCCGCTCGACCCCAATCGCTGGAGCTCGTGGGTTGCTTCGTGGGCAAGATCAGCCGAGGGTGGATGCGCCCAGCATCTGCCAAGACCCAGTTGCTCTTGAAGCCCTCAATCCTTTTCCCGGGGTTCGAAATGGCAATGGCACCACCGTACGCGATGAAGCTCACGCACACAGAAGCAGGACCGCGAGAGGTCCGGAGGTAGAAGTAGTGGCGCAGCAAGGCCACTAAGGGCTGCACCCCTACATGAGCCTCGCAGTAATAGGCGAAGATTTCCAGGAGAAGGACAGAGTTGGGGTGGAGATGCAGAGCCTGTAGCTTATAATGGCGGAGGACAGAGAAGAACTCGGAGAAGGGAGGCACCAGGCCAGCAGCAATGGCGCTTACAAAGAATGGATAGAAGGTGCTCCCTTGGCCCTCAGGGGTGGCGGAGCCGGCCTTGAACACCTTCCCCCCGTCGATGCCCTGCGCCACCGCCATCCGGCGCAACCGGGCGAGGCTCGCCTCCGACACATTCGGCGAGTCCAGGGCAGATGAGTACCAAGCTCCGGCCAGGGACTGACGAGGCGCCATGGCTTCCTAGGTCACGCAGTCGGAGTAGATCTAGAAATTTTGGAGGAAGGAAGGAGAGGTGCAAGAAAGGGGATCTGAGCAGCAACCGGAGAAAGCAAAAAGCAAAGCCTAGGCAGATTCCGCTCCTTTATCAACTCGCGTGGTTGCTGAGGTGCCCACGTCCAGTCAACCGCCACACGGTGCCCAAGGCCGCAGGCTGTTAGGGCCCGCGGCACTTCGCTCTTGCCTTTTCGCCTCCCTGCATGGCCATGTCCGGGCGCGCCTTGGGCCCGGGGGCTACTGTCGGTGTTCTGGGAACGGGGGTCCCCAGACTTGCCTGCCTGTGGCCTGCGGCGTGGCTCAAAAGGGGGCCCAGCACGGCCCATCTTCATCAACGCAGACCCAAGACCCTCGCGAGGGGCGAAGCCTCAAGGGGCGGACGACACGGAGCTTCCTCAGGCACGGCCTCATCAGGCTGGCTCGCGAGGAGGCGGAGAGATCAAGGCGGGGTACCTCACGAGGTGCCCGTGACGCAAGCCATGACGACCAAAGGCGCCAGGCGGGCGCCAGCCGTGCAGTGTCCTCCTTTCCTCTTTGGTGCAAAGGGAGCAAGCGCAGGCGAGAGCATCAAGCAAAGGAACCCGTTTCGGTGCAACGAGACCAAGACCAGTCCAACGGCAGGGAGGAAGTCATTGTGGAGCCCAAGCCAGCGTCACCACCAGAGCCTTTGCCAGGCGAGGACCAACTTTAGTCAGGATAAGTGTACCAGATGTTCCCCTTCAAAATGGCCAATTGTTGGCGCCCTTCCCGCTCAATATTTGGGAAGAGGCCCAGGGCCTTTGCCTATAAATAGGACTAGCCACCCCCAGGGTAGAGGGGATCTAGAATCGGCCAACCCAGAAACAAGCTGGGATCGAAATCGCAATCAAGAAGAGAGAATCGAGAAGAGAGAGAGAGAGAGAAGGGTGACTGAACTCCTCCTAGCAGTTCATCCCCTCAGCCAAGAACAGACCCTCGCGAGGCTGTTCTTCCTTGTATTGCTCATCATCATCAGCCCAAGAGGCAATCCACCACACCACACACTAGAGTAGGGTATTACACCACAACGGTGGCCCGAACCAGTATAAACCATGTGTCTCTTGTGTTGTTCTTTCCATAGCTTAGATCTTAGCGAGGCGGAGGGGTGCAGGTAGGTAGAAGGCGAAATCTCCGCGTGCACCCCAGTGTTCGAACCTCAAGGGTCTGCCGGAACCCGAAATCCGACAATCATGATGGTACTTTGGAGATGGAGATCAAAGGCACAAGATGGTGATGGCCATATCATGTCACATATTTTGATTGCATGTCATGTTTATCTTTTATGCATCCTATTTTGCTTAGTACGACGGTAGCATTATAAGATGATCTCTCACTAAATTTCAAGGTATAAGTGTTCTCCCTGAGTATGCACCGTTTCTACAGTTCATCGTGCCGAGACACCACGTGATGATCGTGTGTGATAAGCTCTATGTTCACATACAACGGGTGCAAGCCAGTTTTGCACACGCAGAATACTTGGATTAAACTTGACGAGCCTAGCATATGCAGATATGGCCTCGAAACACTGAGACCGAAAGGTCGAGCGTGAATCATATACTCCCTCCGTTCCAAATGACTCATCATGGTTTTAGTTCAAATTTAAACTAAAACCACGACAAGTAATTTGGGACGGAGGGAGTAGTAGATATGATCAACATAGTGATGTTACCATTGAAAGCTACTCCATCTCACGTGATGATTGGACATGGTTTAGTTGATATGGATCACGTGATCACTTAGATGATTAGAGGGATGTCTATCTAAGTGGGAGTTCTTAAGTAATACGATTAATGGAACTTAAATTTATCATGAACTTAGTCCTGATAGTATTTGCATATCTATGTTGTAGATCAATTGCTCACGTATAGCTTCCCCGTTTTATTTATGATATGTTCCTAGAGAAATCTATGTTAAAAGATGTTAGTAGCAATGATGCAGACTAGCTCCGTGATCTGAGGATTATCCTCATTTCTGCACAGAAGAATTATGTCCTTGATGCACCGCTAGGTGAAGGACCTTTTGCAAGAGCAGAGGCAGACGTTATGAACGTTTGGCAAGCTCGGTATGATGACTACTTGACAGTTTAGTGCGCCATGCTTTACGGCTTAGAACCGGGACTTCAAAAATGTTTTGAACGCCACGGAGCATACAAGATGTTCCAAGAGTTGAAATTAGTATTTCAGACTCATGCCCGTGTCGAGAGGTATGAGACCTCTAACATTACTTTGCCTACAAGATAGAGGAGAATAGCTCAACCAGTGAGCATGTGCTCAGATTGTCTGGGTACTACAATTGCTTGAATCAAGTGGGAGTTAAACTTCCAGATAAGATAGTGATTAACAGAGTTCTCTAGTCACTATCACCAAGTTACTGGAACTTAGTGATGAACTATAATATGCAAGGGATAACGTAAAACGATTCCTGAGCTCTTCGCGATGCTGAAATCGGCGAAGGTAGAAATCAAGAAAAGCATCAAGTGTTGATGGTTGACAAGGCCACTAGTTTCAAATAAAAGGGCAAGGGAAAGAAAGGGAACTTCAAGAAGAATGGCAAGCAAGTTTCCACTCCCATGAAGAAGACCAAAGCTAGACCCAAGCCTGAAACTAAGTGCTTCTACTACAAAGGAAATTGTCACTAGAAGTGGAACTGCCCTAGATACTTGGCGGATAAGAAGGATGGCAAAGTGAACAAAGGTATATTTGTTATACATGTTATTGATGTGTACTTTACTAGTGTTTATAGCAACCCCTCAGTATTTGATATTGGTTCAGTTACTAAGAGTAGTAACTTGAAATGGGAGTTGCAAAATAAACAGAGACTAGTTAAGGGCGAGGCGATGATGTGAGTTGGAAGTGATTCCAATGTTGATAAGATCACCATTACACACTCCCTTTACCTCCGGGATTAGTGTTGAACCTAAAATAAATGTTGTTTGGTGTTTGCGTTGAGCATAAATATGATTGGATCATGTTTATTTAAGTCAAAGAATAATTGTTGTTCTATTTACATGAATAAAACCTTCTATGGTCATACACTCAATATGAATGGTTTACTGAATCTCGATCGTAGTGATACACATATTCATAATATTTAAGCCAAAAGATGCAAAATTAATAATGATAGTGCAACTTATATGTGGCACTGCCGTTTAGGTCATATTGGTGTAAAGCGCATGAAGAAACTCCATGCTGATGGACTTTTGGAATCACTTGATTATGAATCACCTGATGCTTGCGAACCATGCATCATGCGCAAGATGACCAAGACTCCGTTCTGCGGAACAATGGAGCGAGCAACAGACTTGTTGGAAATAATACATAATGATGTGTGTGGTCCAATGAGTGTTGAGGCTCGCGGCGGGTATCGTTATTTTCTGACCTTCACAGATGATTTGAGCAGATATGGGTATATCTACTTGATGAAACATAAGTATGAAACATTTGAAAAGGTCAACGAATTTCAGAGTGGAGTGTAAAATCATCGTAACAAGAAAATTAAGTTTCTACGATATGATCGCGGAAACAAATATTTGAGTTACGAGTTTGGTCTTTATTTGAAACAATGCGGAATAGTTTTGCAACTCACGCCACCTGGAACACCATAGCGTAATGGTGTGTCCGAATGTCATAACCATACTTTATTAGATATGGTGCAATCTATGATGTCTCTTACCGAGTTAACACTATCGTTTTGGGGTTATGCATTAGAGTTAGCTGCATTCACGTTAAATAGGGCACCGCTTAAAAATCCGTTGAGACAACACCGTATGAACTGGGGTTTAGAAAGAAAACCTAAGCTGTCGTTTCTTAAAGTTTGGGGTTGCGATGCTTATGTGGAAATTTTTCAACCTCATAAGCTCAAACCCAAATCGGAGAAGTGCGTCTTCATAGGGTACCCAAAAGAAACTGTTGGGTACACCTTCTATCACAGATCCGAAGGAAAGAGCTTTGTTGCTAAGAGTGGATCCTTTCTAGAGAAGGAGTTTCTCTCAAAAGAAGTGAGTGGGAGGAAAGTAGAACTTGATGAGGTAATTGTACCTGCTCCCTTATTGGAAAGTAGTTCATCATAGAAATCAATTCCAGTGATTCCTATACCAATTAGTGAGGAAGCTAATGATGATGATCATGAAAACTTCTGATCAAGTTACTACCCAACCTCGTAGGTCAACCAGAGTAAGATCCGCACCAGAGTGGTATGGTAATCCTGTTCTGGAGGTCATGTTACTTGACCATGACGAATCTACGAACTATGAGGAAGCGATGATGAGCCCAGATTCCGCAAAATGGCTTGAGGCCATGAAATCTGAGATAGAGTCCATGTATGGGAACAAAGTGTGGACTTTGGTGGACTTGCCCATTGATCGGCAAGCCATTGAGAATAAATGGATCTTCAAGGGGAAGACGGATGCTGATAGTAGTGTTACTATCTACAAAGCTCGAATTGTTGCAAAAAGGTTTTCAACAAGTTCAAGGTGTTGACTACGATGAGATTTTCTCACTCGTAGCGATGCTTAAGTCTGTCCGAATCATGTTAGAAATTGCCACATTTTATGAAATCTGGCAAATGGATGTCAAAACAGCATTCCTTAATGGATTTCTTAAATAAGAGTTGTATATGATACAACAAGAAAGTTTTGTCAATCCTAAAGGTGCTAACAAAGTGTGCAAGCTCCAGCGATCCATCTATGGACTGGTGCAAACATCTCAGAGTTTGAATATACGCTTTGATGAGTTGATAAAAGCATATAGTTTTATACAGACTTACGGTGAAGCCTATATTTACAAGAAAGTGAGTGGGAGCACTACAAAATTTATGATAAGTATATGTGAATGACATATTATTGATCGGAAATAATGTAGAATTTTCTGGAAAGCATAAAGGAGTGTTTGAAAGGAGTTTTTCAAAGAAAGACCTTGGTGAAGCTGCTTACATATTGAGCATCAAGATCTATAGAGATAGAATAAGACGCTTGATAAATTTTTTCAATGAGTACATACCTTGACATGTTTTTGAAGTAGTTCAAAATGGAACAGTCAAAGAAGGAGTTCTTGCCTGTGTTGCAAGGTGTGAAGTTGAGTAAAGACTCAAAACCCGACCACGACATAAAATAGAAACAGAATGAAAAGTCGTTCCTATGCCTCAGTCATAGGTTCTATAAAGTATGCTATGCTATGTACTAGACCTATTGTGTACCTCACCATGAGTTTGGAAAGAGGGTACAATAGTGATCCCGGAGTGGATCACTGAACAACGGTCAAAATTATCCTTAGTGAAATGAGGAAATGTTTCTCAGTTATGGAGGTGACAAAGAGTTCGTCGTAAGGAGTGACGTCGATGCAAGCTTTGACACCAATCTGGATGACTCTAAGTCTTGATCTAGATACATATTGAAAGTGGGAGCGATTAGCTAGAGTAGCTCCGTGCAGAGCATTGTAGACATAGAAAATTTGCAAAATACATACGGCTCTGAATGTGGCAGACCCGTTGACTAAACTTCTGTCACAAGTAAAACATGATCACTCTTTGGGTGTTAACCACATAGCGATGTGAACTAGATTATTGATTCTTGTAAACCCTTTGGGTATTAGTCACATGGAGATGTGAACTAATCACATAAAGATGTGAACTATTGGTGTTAACTCACATGGCGATGTGAACTAGATTATTGACTCTAGTGCAAGTGGGAGACTGAAGGAAATATGCCCTAGAGGCAATAATAAAGTTGTTATTTATATTTCCTTATATTGTGATAAATGTTTAGTATTCATGCTAGAATTGTATTAATCGGAAACTTAGTACATTTGTGAATACATACACAAAACAAAGTGTCCCTAGTATGCCTCTACTTGACTAGCTTGTTAATCAAAGATGGTTAAGTTTCCTGACCATAGACATGTGTTGTCATTTGATGAACGGGATCACATCATTAGAGAATGATGTGCTGGACAAGACCCATCCATTAGCTTAGCATAAATGATCGTTTAGTTTTATTGCTATTGCTTTCATCATGAGTTATACATGTTCCTATGACTATGAGATTATGCAGCTCCCGAATACCAGAGGAACACCTTGTGTAAGGGCATATTGATCCCTTAGTTGTTTTGGTGATTGATGATAATGCTTTTGCAGACTAATCTTGTGCATGGAGTATTTCAGGCATATCATGACTAGGCACAAGATGATTTGGTGCCCCTCCAAGACTATTGAAGACGGCGTTTCTCTACATTTCTTTTCAGTGGATTTGAGTCATAGGAAAGTCGTACTATTAAGAGGGGTCCGCTTTGGAAAGGTTTGGGTGGAATCATCACGTACACGTCTACTCCTTTTGCACCACCTTTCCTGTTGCTCTTTGGAGAATCCTCCGTCTCTCCTTGTCTATGCAAAATGAAGGTCTGCTAATGTTGCTAAACTAGGGCATGCGGTAGTACTGCTCCTCGGAGCGGTAGTACCGTAGGCCCTTGCGGTAGTACCGGCCTCTGGCATGGTAGTACTGCAAGTGCTCACGTTAGTACCGCACCTCGAGAGCAGTAGTATCGTGGCCTCAGGCCAGGCGCTGCTGCTAGTGCTGTAGTAGGGGTGGATGTAATTTTTTACATCCGCGCCCTATGTGGTAGTACTGCTCCATGGGCGCGGTAGTACCATGCGCTCTGGCCAGGCTCAGCAGCATGAGCGGTAGTAGGAGAGGATGTAATTTTTTACATCCGTGCCCTACGCGGTAGTACCGCTCCAGGTCTGCGGCAGTACCGTGTCGGATTTTTGCATGGATCAAAACTCAGGAGAAGAAGTCACGGATGTATTTTTATATGTTCGTGCCTTCCCGGCCTAGTCCATTCCTGCCTTGCGGTAGTACCGCAAGGGGGCGCGGTAGTACCACGCCAGCGGTTCTACCGCTCCTTGCCTTAGCACTTTAGGACTGGTCTTAGGCCCTGCTGTGGCAGCGGTAGTACCGCGGTTCGCCGCGGTAGTACCGCTTGTTTGGTGCAGTAGTACCGCAGGTCACGGGCTGGTTAAGTGGATAACGGTTGGATTTGTTCTCTCACTATATAAGGGGTGTCTTCTTCTCCGAGTTGACCACCTCTTCCAATTCTAAGCTCCATTGTTGCTCTAAGCTCCTTTTTTGCCCGATCTCTCTCCCTAGCCGATCAAACTTGTTGATCTCCTAGGGATTGGTTGAGAAGGCCTAGATCTACACATCCACCAAGAGATATTTGATTCTCCCCACTAATCCCTTGCGGATCTTGTTACTCTTGGGTGTTTGAGCACCCTAGACGGTTGAGGTCATCGCGGAGCCATACTCCTTTGTGCTGAAGCTTCGTGGTGTTGTTGGGAGCCTCCAAATAAGTTATGGAGATTGCCCCAACCTTGTTTGTAAAGGTTCGGTCACCGCCTTCAAGGGCACCAATAGTGCAATCACAGCATCTCGCATTGTGTGAGGGCGTGAGGAGAATACGGTGGCCCTAGTGGCTTCTTGAGGAGCATTGTGCCTCCACATCGCTCCAATGGAGACATACTTCCTCTCAAAGGGAAGGAACTTCGATAACACATCCTCATCTTCACCGACTCCACTCTTGGTTATCTCATCCCTTTACTCATGCAAGCTTATCTTGTGTTACTTCCCTTGCTTGCTTGTTTACTTATTGTTGTTGCATCATATAGGTTTCTCACCTAGTTGAATATCTAGACAACCTACTTTGATGCAAAGTTTAAATTGGTAAAGAAAAGCTAAAAATTGTTAATTGCCTATTCACCCCCCTCTAGTCAACTATATCGATCCTTTCAATTGGTATCAGAGCCTCTTCTCTTTATTAAGGACTTTGCCGTCCGAAGAGTATGGTTGACACCGTAGACGGTGAGGAGGAGCACTCCAATGTGGTTCTGTCCTTGTCTACGACCGATGGGGGAACCTCGGTCTCACATGAGGAACTCGATGTGGCCTTGGACACATTTAAAACCTCCATGACGGCCGAGGACAAAGGCATGCTTAAGGATTTTCTTGATGGTCTTAATACCCACCGCACCATTGGAAGTGGTCGATCCCACTAACAAGGTGACGGTTGCCAACTCTGACAAGGGGGAAGCTTCTAGTGATAAAATTCCTTTGTCTAGTGGTAAAATGGAAATGGCATCTTTGCCCATGTGGAACCTCCACTTACCTATGGAGGACCGATTCCCTCCACTCATTTAAATCATGTCGGTTCTCCTCCTAAGATTGTGAAAAATGAGGATTTTGACGCTTGGGTATATCGCTTTAAACGTCATTTAAATCATGTGAATACTAACCGTTGGAGAATCATTGAGCAAGGTTTCTATCCGTATGACCCAAGCAACTTCACCCCAAGAGAAGCCGCGGATCATCAATTCAATGAGAATGCTCTCTTCATCATCCAAGATGCAATCCCTCCCGAAGATATTGCGCATCTCCGACCATTCACCGTGGCAAAGGAAGCATGGCACCATGTTGTTTCCCTTTACAAGGGAAGCGCAAGCATTCAACGATCTAACTATGAAGTGGTGCAAGATGAAGCCGATGAATTTGCTATGAATGAAGGTGAAGAACCTCATGAGCTCTAGCCGAGACTAACCACACTCGCGGTCTCACTCCGAGATCATGGGAGAAAGGATACAAATGACAATTGGATCAAGCAGAAATTTCTCAAAGCCATGATGCCTTACCATAAGGCCATGTCCTCTGTCATCCATCAAAGGCCGGACTTCCACACCTTGTCCTAAATCGAAGTGTTGGATGAGTTTGTGGCAGTGAGTATCTTGGACAAGACTGCCGACAATGGGGTATTGCATTCTCAAAGAGCCAAGAAGACCAATCTTGCTTTGAAGGCCAAGGCTAGTGTGGAAGAAGAGGAGGAAGAGGAAGAAGAGGAGAGCAACCCCGAGGATACAAAATATGATTATCATGAGCACATGGCTCTCGCTTCAAGACAATTTTGGAGCAAGAAGAACTCAAGGCCCAACTTCAATAAGAGCAAGTCAAGTGGAGTCAAGGGCAAGCAACATGTGAGGACTTTCTACAATTGCGGCAATGTGAGCCACTTTGTTGCGGAGTTCCCTATGAGAAGAGGGAAGACAATGGTGGCAAACTCATTCGGAAGGATAAGGCCAAGTCTTTCGCAACAAGAACCACTTCACCAAGAAGGCTCCTCCCAAGGGATTGGTGGCACAACAAGAGTACAATGTGGATGATGATGAAGATGGGGAGACGGTTTCCATGGCCTCCGTGGCCATTGCGACAACACCCTGGGCGTCCCTCTTCGACTCACCCAATGAGAACATCACTGCCAAGTGCCTCATGGCTAAAGCCACCAACAAGGTAACCCCCAACATCAAAACTAGCATCATTACTCATCTTTCTTTGACGGATTGCATTGATGAAACTGACGGGTCCAACATGGAGGAAAATGAGTTTGAGTCTTTTATGAGTAAGCTTAAGGGTAAATCCAAGAAGCACTTCGTTTCTCTCTTAGAAAAACTTGGTGAAGCCAATGACATGATCGAGGCTTGCAAAGACACCATCTCTAAGATGGAGGGGCGTAGTCGTGACTATGCCGATGAGATATCAGATCTCTCTAATGCTCTTGAGGAAGAGCGTGGTCATCGCTTGGCTCTTGAGGAGTCTCACAACGATGACCATGCCAAATTAAAGAAAGATCTTGATCATGCTCTTGTTGTGTCTCATGTGCTAAATTCCGAGAAGGCCAAACTTGGTGTTGATCTTGCTAGACTCAAGGAGGAGTTTGATATCCTTGAAAAATCTCATAAGGCCTTGAAGAGTCTCATGATCAACTCCAAGTGAGGCTAACCATGGAGAAAGCCACTTTTCCTCATATGGTTTTAATTGATAATGCAAATGCTACTAACCCTTGTTGTGAGAATGTGCATCTTGTTGAGGAGAATGCAAAGTTGAAGGAGCAACTTGAGAAAGGCCTTGTGCCGTGCATACAAGGTGAGAAGAACCTCAACGATCTTTTGAGCAATTAAAAGGAAGTTGTGGCCAAGGAAGGGATTGGGTTTGCACCCAAGTCCAAGAACAAGAAGAAGAATGACAAGGACAAACGACCTCCTCCTCTCATGCAAACTTTTGTCAAAGAGGGAGAGGGTGCCTCTAAGAAGAAGAAGAAGAACAATGTGAAGGGTGGTGGTGTCAAGAAGGGCAATGCCACCCCTTCCAACAACGCCGGCGACTTTAACCCTTCCTATGTGTTATGCCGTGCTAGTGATGGGCATGCTTATGCTAAATTTGTTGGTTCTCCTTATGAGTACATTGAATGGTATATTTGGGTTCCTAAGACCCTTGTCACTAACATCAAAGGACCCATTACAGAATGGGTACCTAAAACCAAGCATTGATCTCTTGTAGGTGTTTGCTTCCGGTGGGGGATCATGGTTGCTTGATAGTGGAGCCACTAATCATATGACCGAAAGCAAGGACTTGGTGGTGGACGTGCAAAAGATTCCATCTATGCCCACCAACATCGAATTGGGTGATGCCTCGTCCTCTAAGGTATTGGGGCTTGGCAAGGTTGTCATTTCTCATGATCTCACGATCGAGAAGGTCATGCTTGTTGAGTCCCTTGCATAAAATTTACTTTCCGTTCGTCAACTTGCAATCATGGGCTTCGCCACTTTCTTTGATATTGATAACGTGGCCCTCTTATGGAGCAAGACTCTTAAAGTAGCCTTTGTTGGGCATGTCGAGAACAGTCTCAATGTGATTAACTTTTCGGAGTGACCCACTAAGACTGTGACATGCCTAATGGCTAAAGTTGACGTGGGATGGCTTTTACATCGCCAGTTAGCCCTTGTCAATATGAGATCTTTGCAAAGTCTTCTCAAGGGGGACCATGCCCATGGACTAACAAATGTTAGTTTTGCCAAAGATCGTGCTTGTAGTGCCTGCATTGAAGGAAAGCTACATGAGAAGGCTCACCCTCCCACGACAATCATTTACTCAAAGAGGCCTTTGGAGCTCTGACGACCCACAAGTATAGGGGATCTATCGTAGTCCTTTCGATAAGTAAGAGTGTCGAACCCAACGAGGAGCAGAAGGAAATGATAAGCGGCTTTCAGCAAGGTATTCTCTACAAGCACTGAAATAAAAGGTAACAGATAGTTTTGTGATAGGATAATTTGTAACGAGTAACAAGTAACAAAAGTAAATAAAGTGCAGCAAGGTGGCCCAATCCTTTTTGTAGCAAAGGTCAAGCCTGGACAAACTCTTATATGATGTAAAGCGTTCCCGAGGACACATGGGAATATCGTCAAGCTAGTTTTCATCACGTTCATATGATTCGCGTTCGGTACTTTGATAATTTGGTATGTGGGTGGACCAGTGCTTGGGTACTGCCCTTACTTGGACACGCATCCCACTTATGATTAACCTCCATTGCAAGCATCTGCAACTACAACAAAAGTATTAAGGTAAACCTAACCATAGCATGAAAATATGGATCCAAATCAGCCCCTTACGAAGCAACGCATAAACTAGGGTTTAAGCTTCTGTCACTCTAGCAACCCATCATCTACTTATTACTTCCCAATGCCTTCCTCTAGGCCCAAATAATGGTGAAGTGTCATGTAGTCGACGTTCACATAACACCACTAGAGGAGAGACAACATACATCTCATCAAAATATCGAACGAATACCAAATTCACATGACTACTAATAGCAAGACTTCTCCCATGTCCTCAGGAACAAACGTAAGTACTCACAAAGCATATTCATGTTCATAATCAGAGGGGTATTAATATGCATATAGGATCTGAACATATGATCTTCCACCAAATAAACCAACTAGCATCAACTACAAGGAGTAACTAACACTACTAGCAACCCACAGGTACCAATCCAAGACTTAGAGACAAGAATTGGATACAAGAGATGAACTAGGGTTTTGAGAGGAGATGGTGCTGGTGAAGATGTTGATGGAGATTGCCCTCTCCCGATGAGAGGAGCGTTGGTGATGACGATGGCGATGATTTCCCCCTCCCGTAGGGAAGTTTCCCCGACAGAACAGCTCCGCCAGAGCCCTATATTGGTTCCGCCAAGGTTCCGCCTCGTGGCGGCGGAGTCTCGTCCGGAAAGATGGATTATGATTTTTTTCTCATCGAAAGACTCCATATAGCAGAAGATGGCCATCGGAGGGCCACCAGGGGGCCCACGAGGTAGGGGGCACGTCCATGGGGTAGGGCGCGCCCCCACCCTCGTGGGAAGGGTGTGGCCCCCTGGTGAACTTCTTGTGCTCAATATTTATTATATATTCTGAAATTGACTTCCGTGAAGTTTCAGGACTTTTGGAGCTGTGCAGAATAGGTCTCTAATATTTGCTCCTTTTCCAGCCCAGAATCCCAGCTGCCGGCATTCTCCGTCTTTATGTGAACCTTGTAAAATAAGAGAGAATAGGCATAAGTACTATGACATAATGTGTAATAACAGCCCATAATGCAATAAATATCGATATAAAAGCATGATGCAAAATAGACGTATCAACTCCCCCAAGCTTAGACCTCGCTTGTCCTCAATCGAAAGCCGAAATCGAAAAATATGTCCACATGTTTAGAGATAGAGGTGTCGATAAAAATAAACTACGGACATGAGGGCATCATGATCATTCTTAGAACAAAAACTTATATAATTCTTGTCATATGATCTCTTATGCTAGAGTAACAATTCAATCACAATTTCCAAGTATGAATCATAAACTTCATTGAAAACTAACAAACTATAATCTCAATCATTGGAGCAATTGCAATTTATCATAACATAGGAAAGTGTCAATATAAGAGATTTTCAGCAAGTCCACATACTGAACTATCATATAGTCTTTCACAATTGCTAACACTCATGCCATACTTATGGGTATCGAGTTTTAGTCGGACACAGAGAAAGATAGGGGCTTATAATTTTGCCTCCCAACGTTTTACCTCAAGGCTAATGTCAACAATAATAGTTCATGAAAACTCACGTCCAATTAGCCATATGTACCAGTATCTTTCCAACATGTTGTGCTTGCCAAAAGATAATATGTAAAAAGGAAGGGTGAAGTTCACCATGACCCTTATGCAAGGTAGCAGATAAAAGTAAAAGATAGACCCTTCGCAGAGAGAAGCAGAGGTTGTCATGCGCTTTTATGGTTGGATGCAAAAAATCTTAATGCGAAAGAATGTCACTTTATATTGCCACTTGTGATACGGACCTTTATTATGCAGTCTGTCGCTTTTATTTCTTCCATATCACATGATCATATAAAGCTTATTTTCTCCCACACTAATAAGTCATACATATTTAGAGAGCAATTTTTATTGCTTGCACCGATGACAACTTACTTGGAGGATCTTACTCAATCCATAGGTAGGTATGGTGGACTCTCATGGCAAAACTGGTTTAAGGGTGTTTGGAAGCACAAGTAGTATCTCTACTTGGTGCAAAGAATTTGGCTAGCATGAGGGGGAAAGGCAAGCTCAATCATGTTGGATGATCCAAGACAATATAATTTATCTCAGATGTAAGAGAACATAACCCATTACGTTGTCTTCCTTGTCCAACGTCAACTCTTTAGCATGTCATACTTTAATGAGTGCTCACAATCATAAAAGATGTCCAAGATAGTATATTTGTATGTGAAGACCTCTCTTTCTTTATTACTTCTTATTAATTGCAACGATGACCAAAACTATGTTTTTCAACTCTCAACAACTTTTATTCATCATACTCTTTCTATGTGAGCTCATTACTCTCCATAAGATCCATATGATCTCTTTTATTTCTTTTTATTCTTTTTCTCTTTTCTTTTATTCACTCAATATGATGGCAAAATAATCAAGCCCTTGACTCAACACTAATCTTTATTATATATATAGCTCACGGACTTGATTACATAGAAGGATCATAAAGCAAAACTCACAACTAGATCATACTAAAAAGCTTTATGCTACTAGATCAAGATATTATCAAAAGGACCAAACTAAGAAAAACGGTAAAGATAAAAGTGATGGTGATACGATACCGGGGCACTCCCCCAAGCTTGGCAGTTGCCAAGGGGAGTGCACATACCAGATACTCAGTTCTTCTTTGTTGGTGGAGAGGGTGGAGTTGTTGATGACGTAGGATTCTTCCTTAATTTGAGCTTGAGGATAGAATTTTGATCCCTTAGGTCATCGATCTCCTGCTCAAGGTTTAATATCTTCTTGCATAAATCATGTTTGTTTTCCTGCAAGAGGCGAAAAGGGATAAACTCGATATTAGGTTTCTTTGCTCTATCAGGGAGGCTTGACTTTTTGAACTCCACATACATGTCCCCAGGTTGAGGTAATGGGATTTCATCTTCATCTGAGCTCGTCTCCTCCTTTCCCTTGGGTTCATAGTCCTCTTCTTCTTCCGTAGTCCAACCACAATGCTCCACGTCCCCATAGACCTTAGGATCTGCAAGATAATCAGCCACATAGCTTTCTCCTTCCGAATCCTGGGACGACATACTGCTCTAATCTGCAGCAGAAACAGCTCGAAACAAAGACAGGAGATTTTTGTGTGATACAGTGGTCAAAACCTTCGAGAGGTTATATAATGATTTTTTATCGACCAAAATATGTGTCGTGTACGAAAGCGTTGTCCGGAGAGCACACGAGGTGCCCACGAGGTAGGGGGGTGCGCCCAGGGGGGTAGGGCGCGCCCTCCACCCTCGTGGAGCCCTCGTGTCCTTCCCGGACTGCTTCTTATTTTTCTATTTTTCTAAATATTCCAAAACGGAAGAAAATTGCCTTTAGAACTATTTTGGAGTCGGTTTACTTACCGTACCACATACCTATTCCTTTTCAGAGTCTGAAACGTTTCGGAAAGTGTCCCTTATGTATTCCTCCGGGGTTACGGTTTCAATAACATTGGTTTCAACATTTATAGGATTACTTGAGATATAATGTTTAATTCTTTGACCGTTCACCACCTTCAGATTTGTGCCCTCGAAGTTGTTAATCTTTATGGCACCGGAACGATAGACCTCCTCGATAACGTAAGGACCTTCCCATTTAGAGAGAACTTTTCCTGCAAAAAATCTTAAACGAGAGTTGTATAGCAATACATAATCACCTACATTAAACTCACGCTTTTGTATTCTTTTGTCATGCCATCTTTTAACTTTTTCTTTAAATAATTTGGCATTCTCATAGGCTTGGGTTCTCCATTCATCAAGTGAGCTAATGTCAAATAACCTCTTCTCACCGGCAAGTTTGAAATCATAATTGATCTCTTTAATAGCCCAGTAAGCCTTATGTTCTAGTTCGAGAGGTAAGTGACATGCTTTTCCATAAACCATTTTATACGGAGACATACCCATAGGATTTTTATATGTAGTTCTATAAGCCAATAATGCATCATCAAGTTTCTTGGACCAATTCTTTCTAGATCTATTAACAGTCTTTTGCAAAATTAATTTGAGTTCTCTATTACTCAATTCTACTTGACCACTAGACTGTGGGTGATAAGGAGATGCAATTCTACGATTAACATAATATTTAGCAAGCATTTTATGGAAAGCACCATGAATAAAATGTGAACCACCATCAGTCATTAAATATCTAGGAACTCCAAACCTTGGAAAAATAACTTCTTTAAGAATTTTAATAGAAGTGTTATGATCAGCACTACAAGTTTATGGAAAGCACCATGAATAAAATGTGAACCACCATCAGTCATTAAATATCTAGGAACTCCAAACCTTGGAAAAATAACTTCTTTAAGAATTTTAATAGAAGTGTTATGATCAGCACTACAAGTTGGAATAGCTTCTACCCACTTAGTAACGTAATCAACAACAACTAAAATATGTGTATATCCATTAGAGGCAGGAAAAGGTCCCATATAATCAAAACCCCAAACATCAAATGGTTCAATAACAAGTGAATAATTCATAGGCATTTCTTGACGTCTACTAATATTACCAATTCTTTGACATTCATCACAAGACAAGACAAACTTACGGGCATCCTTGAAGAGAGTAGGCCAATAAAAACCGGATTGCAATACCTTGTGTGCAGTTCTATCTCCAACATGGTGTCCTCCATAAGCCTCGGAGTGACACTTGCGTAGGATCTGTTCCTGCTCATGCTCAGGTACACAACGTCTAATCACACCATCTACTCCTTTATAGAGATGTGGGTCATCCTAAAAGTAATGTCTCAAATCATAGAAGAACTTTTTCTTTTGCTGGTATGTAAAGCTATGTGTTATAAATTTAGCAACGATGTAATTAGCATAATCAGCATACCATGGAGTAGTATGAGAAGCATTTATGACATTTAATTGTTCATCAGGAAAGCTATCATCAATAGGTAGTGGGTCATCAAGAACATTTTCTAACCTAGACAAGTTGTCTGCAACGGGGTTCTCAGCTCCCTTTCTATCAGTAATATGCAAATCAAATTCTTGTAGCAAGAGAACCCATCTAATAAGTCTAGGTTTAGCATCTTTCTTTTCCATAATATATTTAATAGCAGCATGATCAGTGTGAATAGTTACTTTAGAATCAACAATATAAAGTCTAAACTTATCACAAGCAAATACAACTGCTAAGAATTCGTTTTCAGTAGTAGCATAATTTCTCTGAGCATTGTCTAGAGTTTTACTAGCATATTGAATAACATTTAATTTCTTATCAACCCTTTGCCCTAGAACAACACCTACAGCATAATCACTAGCATCACACATAATTTCAAACGGTAAATTCCAATCAGGTGGCTGAACAATAGGTGCAGAGATCAATGCTTTCTTAAGTATTTCAAATGCTTCTACACAATCATCATCAAAGACAAATGGTATATATTTTTGTAATAAATTAGTCAGAGGCGGATAAATTTTTGAGAAGTCCTTAATGAACCTCCTATAAAAACCGGCATGACCAAGGAAACTTCTTATACCTTTCATGTCCTTGGGACATGGCATCTTTTCAATAGCATCAACCTTGGCTTTATCAACTTCAATACCTCTTTCAGAGACTTTATGCCCCAAGACAATACCTTCATTAACCATAAAGTGGCACTCTTCCCAATTCAAGACAAGATTAGTTTCTTCACATCTCTGCAAAACTCGATCAAGGTTGCTTAAGCAATCATCAAAAGAGGATCCATAGACGGAAAAGTCTTCCATGAAAACCTCACAAATCTTTTCACAAGTCAGAGAATATAGCCATCATACATCTTTGAAAGGTAGCAGGTGCATTAGATAAACCAAAAGGCATACATCTATAAGCAAAAGTACTAAAAGGGCAAGTGAAAGTAGTCTTTTATTGATCATTGGCTGGCACAAGTATTTGAGAGAAACTAGAATAACCATCTACAAAGCAAAAATGTTTATGTTTGGATAATCTTTCTAGCATTTGATCGATAAAAGGTAAGGGGTAATGATCTTTTTTAGTAGCTTTATTTAATTTGCAGAAATCAATTACCATCCTATAGCCTGTAATAATTCTTTGCGGGATCAACTCATCTTTATCATTAGGAACAACAGTAATACCTCCCTTCTTAGGGACACAATGGACATGACTTACCCACTGACTATCAGCAACGGGATAAATTATACCTGCCTCAAGAAGCTTTTGTATTTCCTTTCTTACCACTTCCTTCATCTTAGGATTCAGCCGTCGTTGATGATCACGAACTGGTTTGGCATCTTCCTCCAAATTTATTTTGTGTTGACACAGAGTGGGACTAATGCCCTTAAGATCATCAAGAGTATATCCAATAGCAGCTCGGTGCTTCTTCAGAGTTTTCAATAATCTCTCTTCTTCATGCTCCGAAAGGTTAGCACTAATAATAACATGATATATCTTTTTGTCATCAAGATAAGCATATTTAAGAGTATCATGTAACGGTTTAAGCTCAAACACGGGATCACCCTTGGGTGGAGGAGGATCCCCTAGGATTTCAACAGGCAAATTGTGTTTCACGATGGGTTCCTGTTTAAAGAATACTTCATCTATTTTCCTTCTTTCATTCATAAACATATCATTTTCATGGTCTAGCAAATATTGTTCTAAAGGATCACTAGGAGGTACGACAATAGAAGCAAGACCAATAATTTGATCTTTACTAGGCAATTCCTCTTCACGGTGTTGTCTATGAAATTTAGAGAAATTAAATTCATGAGACACATCATCTAAACAAATAGTAACAACATCCTTTTTGCAATCTTTCTTAGCATTAACTGTGTTCAAGAAGGGTCTACCAAATATAATGGGACAAAAGCTATCTTGTGGGGAACCAAGAACAAGAAAATCAGCAGGATATTTAGTTTTCCCACACAAGACTTCAACATCTCTAACAATCCCCATTGGTGAAATAGTATTTCTATTGGCAAGTTTAATTGTGACATCAATATCTTCTATCTCGGCAGGTGCAGTATCATGCATAATTTCTTTGTATAAGTCATAAGGTATTGCACTAGCACTAGCACCCATATCACATAAGCCATGATAACAATGATCTCCTATTTTAACAGAAATAACAGGCATGCCTACCACATGTCTGTTTTTCTCTTTAGCACAAGGTTTAGCAATTCTAACAGTCTCATTAAGGAAATGAATAACATGCCCATCAATATTATCACACAAGAGATCTTTAACAATAGCAATATCAGGTTCAACTTTAATTTGCTCAGGAGGTGTATATGTTTTAATATTGCTTTTACGAACCACAGTTGAAGCTTTAGCATGATCTTTATCCTAACAGGAAAAGGTGGTTTCTCAACATAAGAAGTAGGAACAATAGGATCATTATAAGTGATGGTCTTTTTTTCAACTTTAATAGGTGCAGCTACTTTTACTTCTATGGGAGGATGATATTTAAACGACTTCTCCCTAGGGAGATCAACATGAGTATCAAAAGATTCACAGAAAGAAACTACTATCTCAGAGTCAAGTCCATATTTAGTGCTAAATTTACGAAAAACATCGATATCCATAAAAGATTTAACACAATCAAACTCAGGTGTCATACCTGACTCCTTACCTTCGTCGAGGTCCCAATCTTCAGAGTTGCGCTTAATTCTTTCCAACAAATCCCATTCGAATTCAATAGTCTTCGTCATAAAAGAGCCAGCACAAGAAGTATCGAGCATGGTGCGATTGTTATCAGAAAGCCGAGCATATAAATTTTGAATAATCATTTCTCTTGAGAGCTCATGATTGGGGCATGAATATAACATTGATTTAAGCCTCCCCCAAGCTTGAGCGAATCTTTCTCCTTCACGAGGCCAGAAATTATATATATAATTGCAATCACGATGAACAAGATGCATAGGATAAAACTTCTGATGAAATTCCAATTTCAATCGTTTGTAGTTCCATGACACCGTATCATCACATAGCCTATGCCATGTCAATGCATCTTCCTTCAAAGATAATGGGAAGACCTTCTTCCTAATAACATCTACGGGTACACCTGCAAGCTTAAATAATCCACAAACTTCATCCACATATATTAGGTGCTCATCAGGATGCGTTGTTCCGTCTCCTGCAAAAGGATTAGCTAGCAGTTTTTCTATCATACCCGAAGGAATTTCAAAGCAGACATTTTCATTTTCAGTAGGTTGAGGAGCAACTCTTTGCTCTACTGGTCGGGGTGAAGATACCCCGAACAAGCCCCTCAGAGGATTACTTTCCATAGTAACAAGTGACAGTAAATTTCAGCACACTATATAAATTTTTCCTTACCAAATTCCACCTACCAAAGGCGCTTCACTCCCCGGCAACGACGCCAGAAAAGAGTCTTGACGACCCACAAGTATAGGGGATCTATCGTAGTCCTTTCGATAAGTAAGAGTGTGGAACCCAACAAGGAGCAGAAGGAAATGATAAGCGGTTTTCAGCAAGGTATTCTCTGCAAGCACTGAAATAATAGGTAACAGATAGTTTTGTGATAGGATAATTTGTAACGAGTAACAAATAACAAAAGTAAATAAAGTGCAGCAAGGTGGCCCAATCCTTTTTGTAGCAAAGGACAAGCCTGGACAAACTCTTATATGATGTAAAGCGCTCCCGAGGACACATGGGAATATCGTCAAGCTAGTTTTCATCATGTTCATATGATTCACGTTCGGTACTTTGATAATTTGGTATGTGGGTGGACCGGTGCTTGGGTACTACCCTTACTTGGACAAGCATCCCACTTATGATTAACCTCTATTGCAAGCATCCGCAACTACAACAAAAGTATTAAGGTAAACCTAACCATAGCATGAAACATATGGATCCAAATCAGCCCCTTACGAAGCAACGCATAAACTAGGGTTTAAGCTTCTGTCACTCTAGCAACCCATCATCTACTTATTACTTCCCAATGCCTTCCTCTAGGCCCGAATAATGGTGAAGTGTCATGTAGTCGACGTTCACATAACACCACTAGAGGAGAGACAACATACATCTCATCAAAATATCAAACGAATACCAAATTCACATGACTACTAATAGCAAGACTTCTCCCATGTCCTCGGGAACAAACGTAACTACTCACAAAGCATATTCATGTTCATAATTAGAGGGGTATTAATATGCATATAGGATCCGAACATATGATCTTCCACCAAATAAACCAACTAGCATCAACTACAAGGAGTAATTAACACTACTAGCAACCCACAGGTACCAATCCAAGACTTAGAGACAAGAATTGGATACAAGAGATGAACTAGGGTTTTGAGAGGAGATGGTGCTGGTGAAGATGTTGATGGAGATTGCCCTCTCCCGATGAGAGGAACGTTGGTGATGACGATGACGATGATTTTCCCCTCCCGGAGGGAAGTTTCCCCGGCAGAACAGCTCCGCCAGATCCCTAGATTGGTTCCGCCTCGTGGCGGCGGAGTCTCATCCGGGAAGATGGATTATGATTTTTTTTCTCATCGAAAGACTCCATATAGCAGAAGGTGGCCATCAGAGGGCCACCAGGGGGCCCACGAGGTAGGGGGGGCACGCCCAGGGGGTAGGCCCCCCCCCCCTCGTGGGCAGGGTGTGGCCCCCCTGGTGAACTTCTTGCGCTCAATATTTATTATATATTCTGAAATTGACCTCCATGAAGTTTCAGGACTTTCGGAGCTGTGCAGAATAGGTCTCTTATATTTGCTCCTTTTCCAGCCCAGAATCCCAGCTATTGGCATTCTCCCTCTTTATGTGAACCTTGTAAGATAAGAGAGAATAGGCATAAGTATTGTGACATAATGTGTAATAACAACCCATAATGCAATAAATATCGATATAAAAGCATGATGCAAAATGGACGTATCAAGCTCCTTCACTTGGATCTCTTTGGGCCTCCATCCTTTGATAGTATTGGGGTAGAAAGTATTGCTTGGTGATTGTGGATGACTATTCAAGATACACTTGGGTGTACTTCTTCAAGAGGAAGAGTGAGACCCAACAAACCGTCATTGAATTTGCAAATGAAGCTCAACATCAACACAATGCAAAGATCTTGACCATAAGAAGTGACAACGGCACCGAGTTCAAGAACTACACCTTAGATTAGTTTCTTAGTGATGAGGGGATCAAACATCAATATTCCGCACCCTACACCCCTCAACAAAATGGTGTAGCGGAGAGGAAGAACCGGACGTTGATGGATGCGAAAAGAACCACGATGGCAGAGTTCAAGTCTCCATACAACTTTTGGGCTGAAGTCATCAACACCGTGTGTCATGCATCCAATCGGCTCTACCTCCGCAAAGGCTTGAACAAGACTCCATATGAGATACTCACCGGTAACAAGCCCAACCTCAAGTACTTCCGGGTGTTCGGGTGGAAGTGTTTCATTCTCAAGAAAGGTGTTTGTTTGTCTAAATTTGAGGCTAGAGCTCATGAGGGCATATTTGTTGGTTATGCTACAAACTCTCATGCTTACCGTGTCCTCAGTAAGTCCACGGGACTTATTGAGGAGACGTGTAACGTGGAGTTTGATGACAATAACGGCTCCCAAGTGGAGCAAAGTGGTACTTGTGATGTAGGTGATGAAATTCCTCCCCAAGCCATAAGAAGAATGGGTGTTGGTTTTATCCTACCTATTGAGGAACCCCTTGTGGCCGAAGGAGAAGGACAATGTTCTACTCAAGTGGAACCATCACCAACCCAACACCCACACGCTTCCGAAGAACAAAGTGAAGGCCCTCAACCTCATGAACAAGACCAAGGGCGCGATCAACCTCAATATGGCGTTGAACCACCAAGTGATGCCCAAGGTCAAGTTATCTCCTCCGAGCAAGCTCAAGATCAAGAACAAGCTCAAGACGACGCTCAAGATGATCAAGTAACTGCTCCTCAACTCACTCCTGAGGAGGAATTGGAGCGTCATGCCGCCAAGATTGCATCCAAGCTATCTACTAAGGGTCATCTCATGACAAATGTGCGTGGAAGCATACGAAAGGGGGTAAGCACTCGTAGACAATTGGCAAAATATTGTGAACATCACGCATTTATCTCTTGTGTTGAACCCCAAAAGGTCTATGAGGTGCTTGAAGATCCGGATTGGCTTAATGCCATGCATGAAGAACTCAACAACTTCGAGCACAACAAGGTGTGGAGATTGGTGCCAAGGCCAACCGGGAACCATAATGTCATTAGAACCAAGTGGATATTCAAGAACAAGCAAGATGCTCATGGAATAATTGTCTGCAACAAGGCTCACTTGGTGGCCCAAGGCTACTCCCAAGTCGAGGGTATCGACTACGGTGAAACCTTTTCTCCCGTTGCTCGCCTTGAATCTATTCGTTTGTTGATTGCTTATGCTTCTCATCATAATTAAAGTTGCAACAAATGGATGTGAAAAGTGCTTTTCTTAATGGTCCTATTAATGAGTTGGTGTATGTCAAACAACCCCCCGGGTTCGAGGATCCCTATTTCCCTGATCATGTGTACCAACTCGATAAGGCACTCTATGACCTTAAACAAGCGCCACATGTGTGGTATGACCACCTTACCGAGTTGTTGCAAGATCGTGGGTTTGAAATTGGGAAATTGACCCCACTCTTTTTACTAAGAATGTCAAAGGGGAGTTGTTTGTGTGCCAACTATATGTTGATGACATTATCTTTGGTTCTCCTAACAAAGCTTTCAATGAGGAATTTGCCACTCTCATGACCTCGAAGTTCAAGATGTCCATGATGGGAGAGTTGAAGTTCTTTCTCGGGTTCGAAATCAAGCAACGAAGAGAAGGAACCTTCATAAACCAAGCCAAGTACACTTAAGACATGCTCAAGAGATTCAAGCTAAGTGAAGTCAAGCCGGCTTCCACTCCAATGCCCTTCAAATGCCAACTTGACATAGATCCCAATGGTAAAGCGGTGGATCAAAAGTATATCGCTCCATGATTGGCTCCTTGCTTTACCTTTGTGTATCTAGACCAGATATCATGTTGAGTGTGGCAATTTGTGCATAGTTTCAAGCCGCACCTAAGGAAAGTCACTTTGTGGCGGTCAAGCAAATATTTCGATATTTGTCTCATACCCCAAACTTTGGCTTATGGTACCCAAGAGGAGCAAACTTCAACCTTGTAGGCTATTCAGACTCCGACTGGGCAGGAGACAAAGTGGATAGGAAGTCAACTTCCGGAGGGTGCCAATTCCTTGGTTGCTCTTTGGTGAGTTGGTCTTCCAAGAAGCAAAGTTGTGTGTCTCTCTCGTCCACCGAAGCGGAGTATGTGGCCACCGGTAGTTGTTGCGCACAACTTCTATGGATGAGGCAAACTTTAAAGGATTACGGTGTCATTTGTGACAAAGTGCCTCTTTGGTGTGACAATGAAAGTGCCATCAAGATTTCTCTCAACCCGGTGCAAGACTTCAAGACGAAGCATATTGAGATTCGGTATCACTTCATCCGAGATCATATTAGGAGAGGGGAGATCGAGCTCAACTATGTCAACACTCATGATAACCTTGAAGATATTTTCACGAAGCCCTTGGATGAAGCAAGATTTCGCGAGTTAAGGCATGAGCTAAATATCATTGATTCGAGCAATGTTGCTTGAATCCTTGCACACCCCACCATATTCAACTTGTTATCTTGTTTAGGTGTAGGCATGGACATAGGGGGAGTGTTGTTGTCTCAATGAACTCTCCCTCCCCCCATTATGCATAAATTGATCAACTCTTTCACATTAGCCATTTGTGATGGTACTTGTGCTTCAAAGACAAGTTTTTGTCATGGGCCCAAGGATAATTCTTCGTGGTGCCATAGAAATTAACTCAAACATAGGTGGCTCCGGCCACCGCCCTCTCCTTGGAGAGGTTGTGTCTCGCGGTTGGTGCTTGTTTTGTTTTGCCTTCCCTTCTTCATGTCGAGCTTGTGTTTGAGTTGCCTCGTGCGTTAGCTCTTTGGTGTGTCCGTTCGCTTGAAGGTTGCATTGCAAAGGCCCCTTTCTTCTCTGTTTTTGAAACTTGAATTTTCCTAGGTCTACGGTACTATCGTGGCTTACCATGGTACTACCGCAGGAGCTGCGCACGGTACTACTACAACTAGCACAGCAGTAATTTTTTACTGCCGCTGGAGGAGCGGTACTACCGCCCACTGCACGGTACTTCCGCCCGGGCGGTACTACCGCGATGACGTGCGGTACTACCGCGTAGTCGTGAGCGCGTGGGGGTTAAGAGCGGGTAGGGGGAGTTCCAACTCCCCCGTACCCATTCAACTCTTTTTCCCCACGCCGTCTCTCTCTCCTGCCCAAGAACGGCATTGGAGAACCTCGCCGGATCTCCGTCTCCGGTCGTTCTCCTCGCGTTCCGTCTGGTGGGATCGTTCCCCACCACGTCCTCTTGCCATGGAACAAGGTTTCTCCCCAAATCCCTCTCTCTTTGGTTCGTTCTTTCGTCTCTAGGTCTTTAGGGAAATGCATGTTGTTCTTGAGATTTTAGGCTAAATCTTTGCAAGAGTAGGATGTAGGAGAGTAGTAATGCGTAGAGATGGTACTTGGTATGTTGCCCCATGGTAGATTTGATCAACCATAGTACCGCTCCGATGTCACAGTTGTGCTCAGATCCGTTTTTGTGGTTCGGATCTGACCCCGTGCGGTACTACTGCACCTCCCGTGCGGTACTACCGCTCGTACGTACTACCGCGCGAGGCGCGACACTAATTTTTTTGCTTCCGCTCCAAACCGCGGTAATACCATGCCATCCTGGCGTGGTACTACCGTGACTAGGAACAGCACTAAAATTTTAGTCCCGCGCATCCGTACAGTACTACGGTTGTTGTCAAATCTCCCAAGTGGCAATTACCCATTGCTAGTTCTACTTGTTTCACTTGTTTTGCTGTGGTCTTTGCATTGATCCTTCTCGTTTCTCTTGCGTGTTCTTGTGTTGTGTGTCATAGGTGGTGGCTCCGGTTCCAATGTCCGTTGTTCGAACCCCATTCGCGACACGGGCTCGAAGCATCTGCGCAACCAAGATGAAGCTCTAGAGGGCTCCAATGCCCCCAAATGCAGAACCAAGTCAACCACAACCAAGCAGAAGGAGCCAGCAATGAGCATGGATGAGATGCCACTAGCTGAGTTTGTCAATCGAAGGAAGATCAACCCCTATGTGAATCCCCACGCAAACTTCAAAGGGAATGAGGTGTTCTGGACCAAGCAGTAGTATCTTATCTATCTGGATGTGCTCAAGGCCAGGAAGAACCTCTATGTCGACACACACTGGATTAACATGCATCATATGAGGGAGGATAAGCACCGCGCCTATTTTGGTGAGGCTTTGGACCTGGTGGAGCAGTTTGGGATTGAGGACTTGATCATGTTCCACCTGGACTTTGACCCCGAGATTGTGGCTCAGTTATTTGCCTCGGTCCACTTCCACTCTGATGAGGAACGGACTTTGACATGGATGAAAAATGGACAATAGCTGACCGCCAAGTGGAAGGACGTCATGGATCTGCTACATGTTCGTGATGAGGGGCTCGACAAGCCCGTTGGTGTTCGCCCTCATGCGAACTCCGAGTCTGCTAACAAAGACAAGCTCCATCCATACTATGTTGAGAAGAAGGTTCCCAGTGGCAAGAAGACTTGTGTTCTGAACCCATTCCTTGACATCATGTATCGGATCTTCCGCAACATCCTCTTCCCATGTATTTGTGACAAGGATAAGGTACATGCCTATCTCGTGGATATGATGCTCATTTGTGAAGGCGCGTCATTCTCAGACGCAACCACTTGATGTCTCACATATCATGTGGTGTGAGCTCCGGTTTGCGGTGTTCAACCGTAAGGTGCCCATCTATGGTCCTTACATGTTTCACCTAATCCTGAAGACTTGGGAGAAGCTCTATCCCAATGTTGAGTTTGAGGCCCCCGACTGGACCCGTCACGAGCCCATCAAGATCCGTGTCAAGCCTAAGTGGGCTAACACCACTACCAGTGCTGAGGCAGCAGCTACTCAGATGAATGTCGATGAGGATGATATTGAGGACGAGGAAGCGGATGAGGACAACTCTGCTAGGTATGCTCCTCCCTCTACTGAGCCCTCATGGGCTAAGAAGCTGAAGGCCAAGATAAAGGCCTTGTTCTACATGCAAGCCAAGGGGCAATACAAGACTCATGTTGCTTCCAAGGAGAGTCGCCGCCGCGATAAGAGGATCTTGAGGACGTTTGGCGAGGACATATCCAGTGGATCCGAGAAGCACATCACTCCAGAGGCCGAATGGATGGCGAAGCAGGGTTACAAGTGGACTGATTCTGAGGAGGAGCCCATCCCCACTGCTGATACCGGCAAGGAGCATGACGAGTGATCGTTTCAGCTTGAGCCACCACTTGTGTCGTAGGTGTCCTCTGTCACATCCCTAGCTGCTGGTAGTGCTCTAGGCTAGCTCATGTGTGCATCATGTTTAAATTCTGAAATTTTGAACTGAGGGAATTTTGGAAGCCTCAAAACCCTAAATAAAAGAAGGGCAAAAACCCTAAAATCTCATTCATTGCTCCAAAATGCTCTCCTTAGATGTTTAATATTTTTGGCAAGGGTTTTGATCCAAACCAAAAATGATGAACATTTTAAAAGGATTTATTTTTGGGACTTTGAATTTAAATCATTACTTATTTGCATTTGGACATTTAAATACTATAAAATATTTTAAATGCTCAAATAATCCCAAACTGAAATGTTTACTGTAGGATATATCTCTAACAGTGGTCATGAGCAGTTGCATGATTTTTGGGATTGATTTAGTATTTTTAATAAAGCCACAAAGCTGCAGAAAAAAATAGAAAACAATAAGTACAAGACAGAGCAGAGAAACTTACCCGACGCTTACGTGAGGCCCACCCACCTGGTGGCCCAGCAGAAGCCGGCCCAGCCCACCACTGCAGCCCTCCGTCGTCTTCCTCCCCTCGCCCCGAAGCAGCTGCGTGCTCGCACGCGCACGGCCGCGCGGCCACCTCCTGCTTGCCGACGAGCCCCTGGCCGCGTGGACGACTCCCCCAGGCCGTCCCGATCCCGCTGACCGTTTCACTCACTCTCCCCCCTCGACCCTCCCTCCTCTGCTCCCTCTCTCCCGCCTGGACCGAACGGAGCCGCCGTCACCGACGAGCTCCCTCGCGGCCACAGCCACCCCCTCGCTCCCTCTCCACACCCCTGAGCTCCGTCCCGACCCCATGAAGCTCCACCACGACGCATGCGACGCCGGGTGCCCTGTAGCCACGCCATCACCACCATCTTCATCGCCACGGCCGGCAATCGCCGCCGTTTGATTCGCCGCCGACAGGACGTCCCCGAGCCCACTTAGCGTCTCGTCCGACTCCCCGTGAGCTCCTCTTCTCTTCCCCTCACTCCCCGCACCTGATTTCGTCCCCTAGCTCCTTCTTCCACCACGGCCGAAGCTCGCCGCCGCCGTGCCTCGTCGCCGTCGTGGCCAGAGCCACTGGAGCTCCCACCTGAGTGCACCATCGTGCTCAGAACATCTCCACGAGCCCGTTGCCTGCCGCAGCTCGCCCTCTCGTGCCCCCTAGTGGTCGCCTGTGTCTCACCCGAGCTCCGGCGACCGCCAAGGTCGACGCCGGCGACAACTCCGGCCACCCCCGCACCCAACGCCTGCACCACTCGACGCGCGAGTCCACCAGCAACACGTAGATGCCCTCCGCCGGCCGTTTGGTCGCCGGAGATGCAAACCCGAGGCTCGCCGCCGCGGTTGGCCTCGCCGGCGTCAAGTCGCCGGTGGGGTTGACCCCGTTGACAGTTGACTTGCTGGGCCCAGTTTGACCCTGGGTCACTGACGTGTGGGCCTCTGGCCACTAACTAAATTAGGATTAGCACTAATCGGATTAGTTAAACTAATTACCCCCTGCTGACACTGACATGTGGGCCCTAGTGCCCTAATCCTTAATTAAACTAAACTAACCCCCCCCCCCCGGTTTAACCCGTGTCACTGACGTGTGGACCCCACACGTTAGGTTTGACCTGGACCGCCCTGTTGACCTGATGACATCAGGGTGAGGTCATGCTGACGCCATATTCCTTTTCTGGAATTTAGTTTATTTTATAATAATCAGGAAATTCCAGAAAATAGCTAAAACTTCAATA
>NC_041390.1:424475803-424518690 GCF_002162155.2 Triticum dicoccoides | reverse complement strand
AAACTTCAATAAATCATAGAAATTCAACCGTAACTCCAAATTAAATAATTTATATATGAAAAATTATCAGAAAAATTCAAGGAATCCATCTGTACCATTTTCATGCATGTTAGAACAACTTATCACTACTGTTTAGGGCAAATGAAGTGAATGACATTTAAATAACCACATATGGAGTTTGAATTTGAATCTTGGATTCAAACCAACTTCATTTAATCTGGTTTTAGGTGCATTAGCCCAAAACACATTCATATTGCCATGTCATAGCATGCATCATATTGTGCATTGCATTGATCGTGTTTTTCTGTATTTGCCGGTAATTGTCCCCTCTCGATAGACGTGTACCGACGATGTGATCGATGACACCGATGAAGAGCTATATTATCTTCAGAAGTGCCAGGCAAGCAAAAACCCCTTGTTCATTCCGATAAAATCCCACTCTTTCGCTCCTGCTCTCTTTTACTGCATTAGGACAACAACGATATATTTGTTACTTGCTGCGGTAGCTGAACCCCTTTATCCTCTGCATGACCTGTCATTGCCACAGTAAATAGATGAAACCCACTAGCATGAGTAGGAGTTGTTTGAGCCCTGTTGTGCCTACTCATTCATGCTTGTTGTCATGCCTGCTACTGCTTAGAGTTGTGTCAGGTCTGATTCATCGGGGATGAATCAGAGGCGTGTGAACATGTCCCAATGTGTGTGAGCTAAGTGTGTGAACACGATTTGGTAAAGGTAGCGGTGAGAGGCCATGTAGGAGTACATGGTGGGTTGTCTCATTGCAGCCGTCCTCAGGATCTGAGTTCTGTGTTTGTGATCCATGACCAGCTACTACCACACATTGGAATGCTTAAGTGCCCCTCTCGACTTATTAATCAACATGATCTCTGCCCAGGAGTTGCAACTAGTTTCTGGTGTTTGTAGGTAGTGTTAGTAGTCTACCAAGTGGCACCCGGTACAGGTGGGCTTGGGACAGACTAGGCACAGTGGCACGGTGTACCAAGTGGCACCCGGATGGTGGGCTTGGGAACCCTGCTCACATCGTTTGGGGCCGTGAGCGACACCCCGGCCGGATCTCCTTGCGGATGGAACCCGAATAGGCGATAAACCTGGACTAGAGACTTGTTCGGTTAGTCAGGTCGTGGCCGACTCCCTCGCCCGGCTTCCGCTTGAAGGTTGCCGAGGTACATGACGTGTACAGGGCGGTAAGTGGCGGGAGCGTGTGTGAAGAAGTACACCCCTGCAGGGTTATCATCATCTATTCGAATAGCCGGATTCCTCGGATATGGAAACTTGGACCCCTTGTACAGTTCATAGACAAGTGAAAGTGGATACTCTAAAACACGCAAGATAAGCGTGAGTGCTATGGATGGCGTTCTCGTAGGGAGACGGGAGCGGATCCATAGTGGTGTATTGATATGGTGAATATGTGGACTCGTGTGCGCCACCTCAAAAGAGTTACTTGCAGTCGTAGTTCAGGATAGCCACCGAGTCAAAGCTGGCTTGCTGCAGTTAAACTCCACCACCCCCTTGTTGATAATGATGCATATGTAGATAGATCTGATGTAAGTCTTGCTGGGTACATTTGTACTCACGTTTGCCTATTTTATGTTTTTGCAGAGAGATCTCAGTCTCACTAGTAGTTCCGCGTGGACTTCGACGTTTAGCTTGTTACCTCAGCTACGATCTTGTGCCCTCGGCAGGATCTGGTAGATAGTCAGGCTTCTCAGCCTTTTTCATTTATAGATGTCTGTACTCAAACATGATAGCTTCCGCTTGTGCTTTGATTTGTATGCTCTGAGTGTTGGGTCATGAGACCCATGTTTGTAATATCTCGCTCCTCGGAGCCTATTGATTAATTACTTGAGTTGTAGAGTCATGTTGTGATGCCATGTTGTATCTGCACATATCGAGCATATTGTGTGTATGTTGTTGAAATGCTTGGTATGTGTGGGATCTGACTATCTAGTTGTTTATCCCTAGTAGCCTCTCTTACCGGGAAATGTCTCCTAGTGTTTCCACTGAGCCATGGTAGCTTGCTACTGCTCCGGAACACTTAGGCTGGCCGGCATGTGTCCTTCTTCGTTCCTGTGTCTGTCCCTTCGGGGAAATGTCACGCGATGAATACCGGAGTCCTGTTAGCCCGCTACAGCCCGGTTCACCGGAGTCCTGCTAGCCCAGTGCTACAGCCTGGATTCACTCGCTGATGACCGACACGTTCGATGCTGGGTCATGGATGCCTGTCCCTGTAAGTCTGTGCCACTTTGGGTTTACGACTAGCCATGTCAGCCCGGGCTCCTTATCATATGGATGCTAGCGACACTGTCATATACGTGTGCCAAAAGGCGCAAACGGTCCCGGGCTAAGGTAAGGCGACACCCGTGGGAATACCGTGCGTGAGGCCGCAAAGTGATATGAGGTGTTACATGCTAGATCGATGTGGCATTGAGTCGGGGTCCTGACATCCTCTCTGCCTTTTTGGTATCTCGATGCCAAAGGGGGAGAGAGTGTAGGATTTGCGAGTCGTGTGTCGTGTTTCGTGGTCTTGTCACTTTGCTTTCGTTTCGTTGAACCTCGTTTGCTTTGGTTTGGTTGTGCTTGTGAGACCTTTCTATCATATGGTGTAAGACATATGCACTCTTGCGTACCTTATTGATCCTATGCTATCTTGTGCCCTCTACTTTATGCTCATAGTTATTATCTTGCTTAGTGTTAGCTTTATCATTGCACAATTTGCCTTGTCTATAAAATATAGGGGGAGTGTTGATCCTAGTATGTGTGTCGTGCAGTCCAAAGCACTTCTCTAGTTAGCACACATCTAGGGGGAGCCCGTCTATATTTTTTAGAGGTGGGGTTTGCCCATGTTCGTTTTTATCTCCCTTTGTGCAAATCCCGTATTGTCATCAATCCACCAAAAAGGGGGAGATTGTAAGGGCATATTTATCCCTTAGTTGTTTTGGTGATTGATGACAATGGTTTTGCGGACTAATCGTGTGCATGGAGTATTTCAGACATATCATGACTATGCACAAGACGATTTGGTGCCCCTCGAAGACTATTGAAGACAGCATATCTCTATGTTTCTTTTAGGTGGATTTGAGTCGTAGGAAAGCCGTACTATTAAGAGGGGGTCCGCTTTGGAAAGGTTTGGGTGGAATCATCACGTACACGTCTAATCCTTTTGCACCACCTTTCCTGTTGCTCTTTGGAGCATCCTCCGTCTCTCCTTGTCTATGCAAAATGAAGGTATCCTAATGTTGCTGAAATGGGGCATGTGGTAGTACTGCTCCTCGGAGCGGTAGTACCGCAGGCCCTTGCGGTAGTACCGGCCTCTGGCGTGGTAGTACCGCAAGTGCTCACGGTAGTACTGCAGCATGGGAGCGGTAGTACCGTGGCCTCAGGCTAGGCGCTGCTGCTAGTGCTGTAGTAGAGGCGGATGTAATTGTTTACATTCGCGCCCTACATGGTAGTACCGCTCCATGGGCGCGGTAGTACCGTGCGCTCTGGCCAGGCTCAGCAACATGAGCAGTAGTAGGAATGGATGTAATTTTTTACATCTGCGCCCTACGCTGTAGTACTGCTCCAGGTCTGCGGTAGTACCATGTCAAATTTTTGCATGGATCAAAACTCGGCAGAAGTAGTCGCAGATGTATTTTTATATGTTTGTGCCTTCCCGGCCTAGTCCATTCCTGCCTTGCGGTAGTACCGCAAGGGGGCGCGGTAGTACCGCGTCAGCGGTTCTACCGCTCCTTGCCTTAGCGCTTGTTTAGTGTGGTAGTACCACTTGTTTGGTGCGGTAGTACCACTTGTTCGCCGTGGTTCGCCGCTGTAGTACCACTTGTTTGGTGCGGTAGTACCGCAGGTCGCGGGCTGGTTAAGTGGATAACGGTTGGATTTGTTCTCTCACTATATAAGGGGTGTCTTCTTCTCCGAGTTGACCACCTCTTCCATCTCTAAGCTCCATTGTTGCTCTAAGCTCCTTTTTCACCCGATCTCTCTCCCTAGCCGATCAAACTTGTTGATCTCCTAGGTATTGGTTGAGAAGGCCTAGATCTACACATCCACCAAGAGATATTTTATTCTCCCCACTAATCCCTTGCAGATCTTGTTACTCTTGGGTGTTTGAGCACCCTAGACGGTTGAGATCATCGCGGAGCCATACTCCTTTGTGGTGAAGCTTCATGGTGTTGCTGGGAGCCTCCAATTAACTTGTAGAGATTGCCGCAACCTTATTTGTAAAGGTTCGGTCGCCGCCTTCAAGGGCACCAATAGTGGAATCACGACATCTCGCATTGTGTGAGGGCGTGAGGAGAATACGGTGGCCCTAGTGGCTTCTTGGGGAGCATTGTGCCTCCACACCGCTCCAACGGAGACGTACTTCCTCTCAAAGGGAAGGAACTTCGGTAACACATCTTCGTCTTCACCGACTCCACTCTTGGTTATCTCATCCCTTTACTCGTGCAAGCTTATCTTGTGTTACTTACCTTGCTTGCTTGTTTACTTATTGTTGTTGCATCATATAGGTTGCTGATGTCTACTACACAACCTTCTTGTAGACGTTGTTGGGCCTCCAAGTGCAGAGGTTTGTAGGATAGTAGCAAATTTCCCTCAAGTGGATGACCTAAGGTTTATCAATCCGTGGGAGGCATAGGATGAAGATGGTCTCTCTCAAACAACCCTGCAACCAAATAACAAAGAGTATCTTGTGTCCCCAACACACCCAATACAATGGTAAATTGTATAGGTGCACTAGTTCGGCGAATAGATAGTGATACAAGTGCAATATGGATGATAGATATAGGTTTTTGTAATATGAAAATATAAAAATAGGAAGGCAACTAATGATAAAAGTGAGCACAAACGGTATTACAACGCTAGGAAACAAGGCCTAGGGTTCATAATTTCACTAGTGCAAGTTCTCTCAACAATAATAACATAATTGGATCATATAACTATCCCTCAACATGCAACAACGAGTCACTCCAAAGTCACTAATAGCGGAGAACAAACGAAGAGATTATTGTAGGGTACGAAACCACCTCAAAGTTATTCTTTCTGATCGATCTATTCAACAGTTCGTACTAAACACCTTAAGACACAAATCAACCAAAACCCTAATGTCACCTAGATACTCCAATGTCACCTCAAGTATCCGTGGGTATGGTTATACGATATGCATCACACAATCTCAGATTCATCTATTCAACCAACACAAAGAACTTCAAAGAGTGCCCCAAGGTTTCTACCGGAGAGTCAAGACGAAAACATGTGCCAACCCCTATGCATAAGTTCACGAGGTCATGGAACTCGCAAGTTGATCACCAAAACATACATCAAGTGGATCACGTGATATCCCATTGTCACCACATATAAGCACATGCAAGACATACATCAAGTGTTCTCAAATCCTTAAAGACTCAATCTGATAAGATAACTTCAAAGGGAAAACTCAATCCATTACAAGAGAGTAGAGGGGGAGAAACATCATAAGATCCAATATAATAGCAAAGCTCATGATACATCAAGATCATGCCAACTCAAGAACACGAGAGAGAGAGATCATACACATGGTTACTGGTACATACCCTCAGCCCCGAGGGAGAACTACTCCCTCGTCGTCATGGAGAGCGCAGGGATGATGAAGATGGCCACCGAAGAGGGATTCCCCCCCCCCTCTGACAGGGTGCTGGAACAGGTCTAGATTGGTTTTCGGTGGCTACGGAGGCTTCTGGCGGCGGAACTCTCGATCTAGGTTTATTTCTGGAAGTTTGGGTATATATGAGAGGTATTGGTGTCGGGAACAAGTCAAGGGGGTCTCCGGGCTGTCCACAAGGCAGGGAGGCGCGGCCAGGGGGTGGGCGCGCTCCCCGCCCTTGTGGGCAGCCCGGGACTCTTCTGGTCCATCTCCGATGCTCCGTGGGCTTCTTCTGGTCCAAAAATAAGCTCCGTCAAGTTTCAGGTCAATTGGACTCCGTTTGGTTTTCCTTTTCTGCGATACTCAAAAACAAGGAAAAAACAGAAACTGGCACTAGGCTCTAGGTTAATAGGTTAGTCCGAAAAATCATATAAAATAGCATATAAATGCATATAAAACATCCTAGATGGATAATATAATAGCATGGAACAATAAAAAATTATAGATACGTTGGAGACGTATCAAGCAACCCCAAGCTTAATTCCTGCTCGTCCTTGAGTAGGTAAATGATAAAAACAGAATTTTTGATGTGGAATGCTACCTAACATAATTATCAATGTAATTTTTTTTATTGTGGCAAGAATATTCAGATCCATAAGATTCAAGACGAAAGTTTAATATTGACATAAAAATAATAATACTTCAAGCATACTAACCAAGCAATTATGTCTTATCAAGATAACATAGCCAAAGAAAGCTTATCCCTACAAAATCATATAGTTTGGCCATGCTTCATTTTCGTCACACAAAATGCTCCCATCATGCACAACCCCGATGACAAGCCTGGCAATTGGTTCATACTTTTTAACGTGCTTCAGCCTTTTCAACCCTTACGCAATACATGAGCGCAAGCCATGGACATAGCACTATGGGTGGAATAGAGTATTATGATTTAGGTTGTGTGAGAAGACAAAAAAGGAGAAAGTCCCACATTGACGCGGTTAATCAATGGGCTATGGAGATGCCCACCGATTGATGTCAATGCAAGGAGTAGGGATTGCCATGCAACGGATGCACTAGAGCTATAAATATATGAAAGCTCATCAAAGAAACTAAGTGGGTGTGCATCCAACTTGCTTGCTCACGAAGACCTAGGGCATTTTGAGGAAGCCCATCATTGGAATATACAAGCCAAGTTCTATAATGAAAAATTCCGACTAGTATATGAAAGTGACAACATAAGAGACTCTCTATCGTGAGAATCATGGTGCTACTTTGAAGCACAAGTGTGGAAAAAGGATAGTAACATTGTCCCTTCTCTCTTTTTCTCTCATTTTTTTATTTGGGCCTTCTTTTTTGTGGCCTCTTTTTTTCTTCTTATTTATTTTTCGTCCGGAGTCTCATCCCAACTTGTGGGGGAATCATATTCTTCATCATCCTTTCGTCACATGGGACAATGCTCTAATGATGATCATCACACTTTTATTTACTTACAACTCAAGAATTACAACTCGATACTTAGAACAAAATATGACTCTATGTTAATGCCTCTGGCGGTGTACCGGGATATGCGATGAATAAAGAGTGACATGTATGAAAAATTAAGCATGGTGGCTTTGCCACAAATACGATGTCAACTACATGATCATGCAAGGCAATATGACAATGATGATGTGTGTCATAATAAACGGAACAGTGGAAAGTTGCATGGCAATATATCTCGGAATGGCTATGGAAATGACATAATAGGTAGGTATGGTGGTTGTTTTGAGGAAGATATAAGGAGGTTGATGTGTGATAGAGCGTATCGTATCATGAGGTTTGGACGCACCGGTGAAGTTTGCACCAACTCTCAAGGCGAGAGAGGGCAATGCACGGTATCGAAGAGGCTAGCAATGATGGAAGGGTGAGAGTGCGTAATATCCATGGACTCACATTAGTCATCAAGAACTCATATATTTATTGCAAAATTTTATTAGCCCTCGAAGCAAAGTACTACTGAGCATGCCCCTAGGGGGATAGATTGGTAGGAAAAGACCATCGCTCGTCCCCGACCGCCACTCATAAGGAAAGCAATCAAAGAACACCCCATGCTTCAAATTTGTCAGGCAACGTTTACCATACGTGCATGCTACGGGACTTGCCAACCTCAACACATGTATTTATCAATTTCACAATTACTCAACTAGCACAACTCTAATATTACCACCTTTATATCTCAAAACAATTATCAAGTATCAAACTTCTCATAGTATTCAATTCACTTTACATGAAAGTTTTTATTATATCCCTCTTGGATGCGCATCATATTAGGACTAAATTCATAAACAAAGCAAATTACCATGCTGTTTAGGACTCTCAAAATAATATAAGTGAAGCATGAGTGTTCATCTATTTCTTCAAAATAAAACTACCATCGTGCTCTAAAAAGATATAAGTGAAGCACTAGAGCAAATGACAAACTACTCCAAAAGATATAAGTGAAGATCAATGAGTAGTAGAATAATTATGCAACTATATGAAGACTCTCTAACATTTAATAATTTCAGATCTTGGTATTTTATTCAAACAGCAAGCAAAACAAAAGAAAATAAAATGACGCTCCAAGCAAAACACATATCATGTGGTGAATAAAAATATAGCTCCGAGTAAAGTTACCGATGAACGAAGACGAAAGAGGGGATGCCTTCCAGGGCATCCCCAAGCTTAGGCTCTTGGTTGTCCTTGAATATTATCTTGGGGTGCCTTGGGCATCCCCAAGCTTAGGCTCTTGCTACTCCTTATTCCATACTCCATCGAATCTTTACCCAAAACTTGAAAACTTCACAACAGAAAACTCGTAAGCTCCGTTAGTATAAGAAAATAAATCACCGCTTAGATACTGTTGTGAACTCATTATAAATTCATATTGGTTTAATATCTACTGTATTCCAACTCATCTATGGTTCATACCCTCCGATACTACTCATAGATTCATCAAAATAAGCAAACAACACATAGAAAACAGAATCTGTCAAAAATAGAACAGTCTGTAGTAATATGTATCATTCGAAAACTTCTGTCACTCCAAAAATTCTGAAATAAATTGGTGGACCTGAGGAAGCTGTCTATTAATCATTTGCAAAAATAATCAACCTAATCTCACTCTCCAGTAAAAAAATGGCAGCTAATCTCGTGAGAGCTAAAGTTTCTGTTTTTTACAGCAAGATCGCAAAGACTTCACCCAAGTCTCCCCAAAGGTTCTACTTGGCACAAACACTAATTAAAACATAAAACCACATCTAAACAGAGGCTAGATGAATTATTTATTACTAAACAGGAGCAAAAAGCAAGGAACAAAAATAAAATTGGGTTGCCTCCCAACAAGCGCTATCGTTTAACGCCCCTAGCTAGGCATGACGATTTCAATGATGCTCACATAAGAGATAAGAATTTAAACATAAAGAGAGCATCATGGAGAATATGACTAGCACATTTAAGCCTAACCCACTTCCTATACATAGGGATTTTGTGAGCAAACAATTTATGTGAACAAGAATCAACTCGCATAGGAAGGTAAAGCAAGCAAAACTTCAAAACTTTAAGCACATAGAGAGGAAACTTGATATTATTGCAATTCCTACAAGCATATATTCCTCCCTCATAATAATTTTCAGTAGCATAATGAATGAATTCAACAATATAACTATCACATAAAGAATTCTTTTCATGATCTACAAGCATGCAAAGTTGACACTCTTCCAAAATAGTGGGATTAACATTAACTAAAGTGATGACCTCTCCAAACCCACTTTCATAATTATAACAATAAGATTCAACACCTTCCAAAATAGTGGGATCATTACTTCCTAAAGTTGACACTCTTCCAAACCCACTTTCATCAATATAATCATCATAAATAGGAGGCATGCTATCATCAAAATAAATTTGCTCATCAAAACTTGGGGGACAAAAAATATCATCTTCATCAAACATAGCATCCCCAAGCTTGTGGATTTGCATATCATTAGAATCATGGATATTCAAAGAATTCAGTGCCAAACATTTTAATACATTCTTCTTCTAGCATTTTGGCACAATTATCGGAATCCTTATTTTCATGAAAGATATTAAAAAGATGAAGCATATGAGGTACCCTTAATTCCGTTTTTTTGAATTTTCTTTTATAAACTAAACTAGTGATAAAACAAGAAACAAAAAGATTTGATTGCAAGATCTAAAGATATACCTTCAAGCGCTAACCTCCCAGGCAACGGCGCCAGAAAATAGCTTGATGTCTACTACACAACCTTCTTCTTGTAGACGTTGTTGGGCCTCCAAGTGTAGAGGTTTGTAGGACAGTTGAAAATTTCCCTCAAGTGGATAACCTAAGGTTTATCAATCCATGGGAGGCATAGGATGAAGATGGTCTCTCTCAAACAACCCTGCAACCAAATAACAAAGAGTCTCTTGTGTCCCCAACACACCCAATACAACGGTAAATTGTATAGGTGCACTAGTTCGGCGAAGAGATGGTGATACAAGTGCAATATGGATGATAGAGATAGTTTTTTGTAATCTAAAAATATAAAAACAGCAAGGTAACCAATGATAAAAGTGAGCACAAATGGTATTGCAATGCTAGGAAACAAGGCCTAGGGTTCATACTTTCACTAGTGCAAGTTCTCTCAACAATAATAACATAATTGGATCATATAACTATCCCTCAACATGCAACAAAGAGTCACTCCAAAGTCACTAATAGCGGAGAACAAACGAACAGATTATTGTTGGGTACAAAACCACCTCAAAGTTATTATTTTTGATCGATCTATTCAAGAGTTCGTACTAGAATAACACCTTAAGACACAAATCAACCAATACCCTAATGTCACCTAGATACTCCAATGTCACCTCAAGTATCCGTGGGTATGATTATACGATATGCATCACACAATCTCAGATTCATCTATTCAACCAACACAAAGAACTTCAAAGAGTGCCCCAAGGTTTCTACTGGAGAGTCAAGAAGAAAACGTGTGCCAACCCATATGCATAAGTTCACGAGGTCAAGGATCTTGCAAGTTGATCACCAAAACATACATCAAGTGGATCACGTGATATCCCATTGTCACCACAGATAAGCACATGGAAGACATACATCAAGTGTTCTCAAATCCTTAAAGACTCAATCCGATAAGATAACTTCAAAGGGAAAACTCAATCCATTACAAGAGAGTGGAGGGGGAGAAACATCATAATATCCAAATATAATAGCAAAGCTCACGATACATCAAGATCGTGCCGACTCAATAACACGAGAGAGAGAGAGAGAGAGATCAAACATATAGCTCATGGTACATACCCTCAGCCCTGATGGAGAACTACACCCTCCTCGTCATGGAGAGCGCTGGGATGATGAAGATGGCCACCGGAGAGGGATTCCCCCTCTGGCAGGGTGCCGGAACGGGTCTAGATTGGTTTTCGGTGGCTACGGAGGCTTCTGGCGGTGGAACTCCCGATCTAGGTTTCTTTCTGGAAGTTTGGGTATATATGAGAGGTATTGGCGTCGGGAACAAGTCAGGGCACTACAAAAAAGACACATCCGTGACATTTTGGGCCGAACGAATTTTTTTTTCTGTCATACATATGACACTTCTATGATGATAATTGTGACAAAACCCGGTATCATCATAGATGTGGTGGGATCCTACTTCTATGACAAAAAATCATGACAGAAAATGGGCTTTTCGTCCTGGGCGGGCCGGAGACGCAGCTGCATGACATTCTTTGGGCCGTCCATGACGGAAAAAACCATGGTAGAAGCGAGGGCGAGGAAAATTTCGGGGAGTTCCCGATTATGGTGGGAGGTCAGGGGCCGAGCGATGCGCGTTTCTCTCATACACGTACGCGCGTGTGTGCGAGGCGTTGGCTCTAACTGAACCCGAGCGAGGCGTTGGGCTCTAACTGAACCCGAGCGATTGCACTACAAGCTACACGTTACTGAACCCGAGCGATCGATCGATGGCTGTTAACTGAACCCGATCGAGCTATTCCTTCGCTACTGCTGCTAACTGAAGCCGATCGATACTGCCTCTGGATGAACAGTGAGCGTTGCGGGGGGGGTTTGGATGAACAGTTCCCGGTGGGGGTGGATGAACAGGCCCCCGTGGTGTTGCCTCTGGATGAACATGACCCCAATCGATCGAGCCGGTTGGGGCTGGATGAACAGGACCCCGTGGAGGGCTGGATGAACAGTAGACGGTGGAGGGCAGGATGAGCAGTAGCCCATGGAGGGGTGGTTGAACAGGAGCTCGTGGAGAGGGATGGTTGAACAGTAGCCGGTGGAGTAGCGCGCGGTGGAGGCTGGATGAACAGGAGCCCGTCGATGAACAGTCACAGGTGGAGGCTGGAGGAGGTCGACGGTGGATGAACAGTAGCTCGTGGAGGCTGGAGGGGGTCGGCGGTGGAGATTAACAGTATCCCGTGGAGTCCTATTTTGCGGTACGCCACACCCCTCCTTATGAACAGGACCCCCGTTTTGACCATAGGAGGTCCGTTTTGTCCGTTTTGCGGTACGCCACACCCCTCCCGATGAACAGGACCCTCGTTTCGATCGTAGGAGGTCTGTTTCCTCTGTTTTGCGGTATGCCAAATCCCTCCCGATCAACAGGACCCCGTTCCGAATGTAGGAGGTCTATTTCCTCCATTGTGCGGTACACCAGGCCTCATTTCCATCGCCTGTTCCGTCCAAGCCCTCCCGATGAACACGACCACACATTCCGTTCCGACCCAGCCAGTTGGCTCCCACGCGTTCCGTTGCCTCCTAATGAACACGGCGCATTCCGTTGCCTCCCCATGAACACGGCGCATTCCGTTGCCTCCCCATGAACACGACGACGACGCTGTTTCTCCGTTCTGACCCAGCCATGTCAACGAGCCCTCGCCGTACGTATGCGCGAGTAGGCGTTCGAGACCTCGCCCGTATGTACACATACGTGGCCGTATTTTCTTTCTTGCACCCTGGCCGCCTCTAATACGACACGTGCGCGCCTCTACATCCACCAGTATATATGTACGTACACGTTCGCGACCAGAATGACAATGCTACGTACGCTTCGACCAGGTGGGTCCCGACTGTCAAGCACTTCCTTGCGTGCGAAGATGTAGCTGGTGGGTCCTAGCAGCCAGGGGGGCGAAATACGGTGGCCCGTCCAGTGGGTCCCCGCTGTTAGGTGGAGGAATAATTATTTTGCACGTAATAAGGAGGCACTTCCTTGCTGCGGCCGTGGACCCATCTGTCAGCGTCTCCACGTACAGTCCACGTCCGATGGAAGCCGTTCCTTGACCATGTTGACCACCCCGCGCCGAGAGCACCAAGGCGGTGGACGATGTCGAGGCCTAGGAAGGGGACGACGCGGAGCCGGGGAAGACGCGGCAGTGGATTCCCACACGTAGAGGAGTACGAGGGCACTGGTTCGCTGCGGTGTGAGGATGTCGCCGCCGCAGAGTAACAGGGTGTGTGGGTGTTAGCTGGGACCCAGTAGAGGGATGGCCTGGCCAGCGGTGGGAGTAGTAGGGGGCGGTGAGGCCTCCGCCGCATCGCAGCCGGCCACGGGAGGCAGGAGCACGAGGCACGACCGGTGCTGGTTTGGGCGGCTGGAGCAAGAAGACCAGAGGTTGAAGAAGCACTACGGCCGTTGGATGGACATTGTACGATCACTGGAGCTAGAATCGTGCATATTGACTAAGTTGACAAAGCCCTCTATCCCTGTCAACTTAGTAGGCCCACAAGTCAGCCTGCCACTATACCGGGTCCCAGCTAACAGGGGGAGTATTCATTGTTTTGTGCGTAATAAGGAGGCACTTCCTTGCGTGCGAAGATATAGCTGGTGGGTCCAAGCTGTCAGCGGTGGTAACGTTTTTTCTCGAAATACAGAGGCCCTTTCGGTGGGTCCCTGATGTCAGGTGGAGGAATCATTATTTTGCACGTAATAAGGAGGCATTTCCTTGCATGCGGCCGTGGACCCAGCTGTCGGCCTCTCCACGTACAGTCCACTTTAGATGCATGTCGGTCGTTGACCACGTTGACTAGGCTGCGCCGAGAGAACCAGGGCAGTGGACGACGGCGAGGCCTAGGAAGGGAATGACACGGAGGCAAGGAAGCCTCGGGAGTTGTTTCCCACGCGGAGGGGAGTACGACTGTACGAGGGTTTATTGGTTCATCTGCCGTCGTCGGAGAATAACAGCAGGTGTGGGTGAGTAGAGGGATGGCTAGGCCAGCGATGGGAGTATGGTGGTGCGGTGAGGCCTGGGCGGCAGCACAGCCGGCCGCGGGGAGGAAGGAGTAGACAGTTCCGCTGGCACTTGTTTGAGCGGCTGGAGCAAGAAGAGCAGAGATTGAAGAAGCACGACGGCCATTGGATGGACATCCAACAGTCACTGCTTGTGCGTCAACCTTTTTTTTAGGAAAGCCTCAAATCTGTGGAAAACAGCATACAACACATCTGCCATTATTTCTAATAATTTTCAGCCCATTTGCTAATTCTTAAGGTTTTTTTGGAGCCCATATTCTTTTTTTAGCATTACAGCCCAAATTGTGGCCACGGTTAAAAAATTATACGAAATTTTGCATATTTTGGTGCGGTTTGAACTATTTTTAATCCCGAAATTTCGACTCACATTCAAACTGATTTTAAAAATAAATGTATATCAATATAAAATCCAGCAAATTCGTGAAGCATAAAAATTAATGTAATTTAAAATCTTGAAATGAAAAAAAGATATTTGAAACTAATTGCCGGTTTGATGTGTTTTAAAAATGTACAGCCCATTTCTCATTACTGATGGGCCATTTTCTCGGCCAGCCGAATGAAATCTCTCCTCGTCTTGAAAGATTTGCAGCCCAACAGGCCTGGCAAAGCGACTTACTTGGCAAATCACAAAAAAAACTGCCATTGGATGGACATCGTACGGTCATTGGAGCTAGAATCCTTCATATTGACTAAGTTGACAAAGCCCTTCATCCCCGTCAGCTTTGTCAGCCCACAAGTCATCCTCCCACTATGATGGGTCCCAGCTAGCAGGGGGGTATTCATTTTTTGTGAGGCACTTCCTTGCGTGCGAAGATATAGCTGGTGGTCCGACATGTCAGCGGGGGAACATTTTTTTCGTGAAATACAGAGGCCCTTCCGGTGGGTCCTAGCTGTCAGGTGGAGGAATCATTATTTTGCGCGTACAGTCCACGGCCGATGGATGTCGTTCGTTGACCAAGTTGACCAGGCCGCGCCGAGAGCACCATGGCGGTGGACGACGGCGAGGCCTAGGAAGGGAACGACACGGAGCCGGGGAAGACTCGGCAATGGTTGCCCACGCGGTGGGGAGTACGAGGGTTTACTGGTCTGGCTGCCGTCGCCGGAAAATAACAAGAGGTGTGGGTGAGTAGAGGAATGGCCTGGCCAGCAATGAAGTAGGATGGGGCGGTGCGGCCTGTGCGGCAGCACAGCCGGCCACGGGAGGCGGGAGCAGGCAGTCCCACCGGAGCTGGTTTGGGCGGCTGGAGCAAGAAGATCAGATATTGAAGAAGCACCATGGCCGTTGGATTAACATCCAACGGTCACTGCTGCTAGAATCGTTTGTGGACTAAGTTGACAAAGCCAAAGTACACGTCAACCTAGTAGACTCACAAGTCAGCCTCCAAATCTATCCCAAACAGCATACAGCCCGAAATTTCTAGCCATATTCAAATTAATTTTAAATCTAAATATACCTTAATTTAAATTCAATGAAATTTTGCCCACACAAAAACAATGAAATTTAAAATATCAAAATTCAAAAGAAAACAGTATTTTGGAACTAATTGTCTGTTTGCTGCATTTTTTCATTTTACTGCCCATTTATTATTACTTATAGCCCATTTCTTATTACTTATAGCCCATTTTCTGGGCAAAATGCATCCCTCCTTGTCTTGAAAGATTTCCGGCCCAGCAGGGCGTAGAAAAGCAAGTAGGCCTACGTTGGTTATTCTGCAGAAAAAACAAAATAGCTGGCTAGCAATTTTCAGAAAGGAAAAAAACAAATTGGTCTGGTCATGTGCTAAACATATGAAATAAAAGCCTGGGCTAGACGGGCCACGGGTCCCGCACAACCCAGTTGATACCCTTCTCCGTCCCGAAAAAACAAAATTACTGCGCGCGATGCTCGGTCCCTACTGTCATCCTCACCATGTATAGTCATCTCCTTATTCCTCTCGGTTGATGACCATGTTGACAACACGGGAGGGTGGCACCGCGGCGAGCGAACCAAGGCGAAGGATGATGGTGAGGCCTCAGACGGGAACGAACAGGAGCCGGGGCAGATCACAGCCAGCCGTGGGAGGCGGGAGCAGGCGGTCCGGCCGGTGCTGGTTTGGCTTTGGTGGCTCGAGGAAGAAGAGACTGAAGAAACGCGACAGACGTTGAATGTCAATCCAACGGTCAAGGTTGGCACAATCGTTTGTTGACTAAGCGGACACCAAGTAGCATACTTTTTTATATATAGGAAGAAAACTGCGAGGAAAATGCGTTCGTCTACCGTCCTCCTCACAGGGAACATACGCCACATAAGTGACTAGCACCCTTGGTTTTCAACCGAGAGGTCTTGGGTTCGAGTCCCAGGAACTCTCAATTTTGTCCTCCTTCCTTCCTCGCAAAAAAGGAAAAGAAAATCAAAGACTTGGGAAGGCATACAGAACAAGCTAGTGTACCAATAAAGAGACGTTGCCGAGTTTTAGAAAAAAGAAAGACGTGCTCGTGTAGCTGGTTCAAATCCAAACCTAGACTATGGCTATATATGGTGCTATGCTACTCTGCAAGTAATGAAACTGACATATCCAACGTCCGCTTCTCCTCTTCTCTACTTACTCTGCCTAGCATCAGAAGCTCTGGCCGCAGCAACCATGTCCGTTGGCTGCTCGTCCACCTGCTCTTCAGCAGGCAACAACCAGATATGCGCCAAGTCGCAACCCGTACCATCGCCTATGGGTCTCATCACACCCTCGCCGGCACGCGCACCGCAGCCGATTGCTCATTGCAACCCGCTGCCGTTGGTGTGGTGCCACTACTGCAAATCACACAGAGTCATCCGTCGCGTCTCAACCACAATCCACAACCCTGGCCGAGTCTTCTACAAATGCCCGAATAATGGGGTAATAATATGTTTAAGTGTTGTTCTGCTGCTTTCAGTTGCTGATTTTTTTAATAGTTTGGTTGATGATCTACCAATTTGATTCGTGCAGAAAAGGGAAGATTCATGTGATTTGTATTTCTGGGAAGTTGCTGATGTGGGGGAATGCAACTACGCTGATTATTTGGTTAGCCGAGGAATCCCAATACCAGCAGGTTGGGGTGTTGGACAAGTAACTAAAGGAACGGCAGAAGAGGAAGATGCGGAGCAGAAGCTTAAAGATGCAGTTCCTCTAATCATGGCCAAGCAACAGATGCTGAACGGCCTTGACAGCAATGAGGAGATGAAAGAGCTTGTGAAGATAATGGGCAAAATCGATGTGCTCTGTAGGATGATTGTCTCTTTATTTGCAGTGTATGTAGCACTCGTGATGTATTCAGTGGCTACGACATTAGCACTTTGCTGGAACTAGTAATGAATGAAACCTGTGTAGCAGGATGGGCGTAGTGTTGTGAACATCTAATGATTTCTATGAACGGAAATCAGGGGGTATCCCCTTTTGCTCATATAAATAAATAAATAGCAGAGGCCCTATCGGGTCAGCTTTGTTCTCATTCGAAGACGTCGAGCGAATTGCAGTCCAACAGCAAACTATGTCATCAAATTCAAGTTTCACAGCCAAATATGAGTACAACTAAACAACAATGTCATCATGTTTTAGTTGTCATACAATCACCAAACACAAATCAACATACATAACAAGTGATGTTCTCACAGCAAAATACTAAACAACATGTTCATCAGGTTTCAGTTGTCATAGCAAACACAATTTCATATAGTAGATAAAAAACGTCTTCTTACACGCAAATACGACAAAAGCAATGTAATCATCATCTGCAGCAGCAGCGTCAACATCTTCGCCATGTGTATCAGTTTGAATCGTAATTCCCCATGGTGTCATCTTCTTCTTCGTCCTCAACGTCCTCGAACATTGGCTTCTTCTTGATCAACTCTTGTATGTCCATAGCACGACAGGCAATCTTTTCGCCGGCATCATTGACGTGATGGTTCTCAAAGATATTAGGAACATATGTGTTATCTTGTACATCAGGAGCAGTGTAAGCATCATCTTGTTGTGCAACTTCATTAAGCGAATTCCTCTGCTCAAACCTTTGTAATACTCTACAGTCATCGCTACGTGCAAATGTTTCTTCCAAGAAAAATATCTGTGTTGCTTGATTTGCCAAAATAAAAGGCTCGTTGGTCTGGTACACCGCCTTGACATTGATGGATTTGAAATAATCATCAGCTCTGGGTTTTGTGATCCTGGAAAACAGGTTATACCAACGATAGCACAACAAAACCACACACCGATGATCCTCGAAACTGGAGATATACTGCAGCTGAATAATGTCTGTTATGTTAGCATACATTTCAGTTGTCTCTTTGACATACGTATCCGTGCTCATGATGACACTGTTTTGTGTCTTCCTGCCTTCGTCTCGTGCAAGGGTGTTGTAGCGCACATCTCCAACAACGCAAGATTCATAATGTCTTACCCGAGTATCAGGACCCATTGCTAGTGAGTAAAGGGCATCATCAACTGCCTGCCCATCCTCCCACATCTTCTTAACCTATGGTTAGAAAATAGACAAGTTGATCATCTTATGTACTCAATATATTAAAAAAACTGACAGTGCACTTCAAAAGCTTACATGGTTCTTGAACCATTTCGCAAATCCTGCCATAACCAGTTTGTCAATGTTTCTTGGATTTTGCGGCAGTAACTCCTCTTTGTAGATGCTGCATAACATAGTGATCGCTTCAAACATCTAAATATATAAGAATGTGCTGCAAGTTTAGTAGATTATGATGTATAAGCTGCAGTACTGCACTTACTTGATATAAGGTAGTATCTCAGGACAGTTATTCAACACATACCAAACCATTTTGTCCAAATCTTTAGGTTTGTCCTCTTGTCGACTCTTCCCTGTAACTCAAACAGAATAATCGAAAACATTGAGCCCGGGATTGTCTTCACCCACCTCTTTGCTAAGTTGATCAGCCGTTTCAATGTATTTTGAGCAGAATGTCAACGCTTCTGTAGCAATGTAGGCCTCTGCAATGGAACCCTCGGGTCTAGTTCTGTTCCTAACATAGCCCTTGAAAGTGCCTAGCCGCCTTTCAATAGGGTACATCCAGCCATACTGTACTGGACCTCTAAGTAGTGCCTCATCAGGTAGATGAACAGCCAAATGCACCATCACATCAAAGAAGGCTGGAGGATATATCTTCTCAAGGTCGCATAGGATAGTTGGTATCTTGTCTCTAAGACGCTCCAAAGCATCTATCCTGATATTCCTACTGCAGAGTTCCCTGAAGAATTGTCCCAACTCTGCAACTACTCTGTATAAGTCAGGGCGGCCCAATCCTCTAAGGATAACAGGTAAAACCCTTTGATGTAGGACGTGGCAGTCATGAGTTTTCAACCCTTGTACCTTGTTTCCCTCTGCACTGACTCTCCTTTCAGGTATGGAAGCAAATCCATGTGGGAATCTCACACGTGATAGGACCTCGCAGAATTCTTTTCTTTTTACCTTGTCCAAGACGTACATAGCTGGTGCCATATCCCGTGGTTTACCTTCATCTTGCACCTGCAAATCCTTTCTGATACCCAGGTGTGTCAAATCAATCCTAGATTTTAAGGTATCTTTCGTCTTGCCTTCAATATTAAGAAGTGTGCCGATAATGTTGTCACATATATTTTTCTCGATGTGCATCACATCAAGATTATGCTGCGGATCCAAATCTTTCCAATACTCCAAGTCCCACAAAGTGGACCCGCGGGTAAACAATAATCTCTCTTCTACCCTGCCATGCTTCCTTTTCCCGCTACCATTACCAGAATGGTTTCCTGGTGTAATATGCCTGACCTTCTCTAATTCCACTTGCAACTCATCGGCGGTGAGCCTCTTTGGCGCATCACAGTTTTCATGCTTTGCATTGAACACATGTCTTCGGTATTTTCTAGGATGCGGCTTGTCCTTGGTAAGGAAACGGCGGTGTCCAATGTAACAGATCTTGCTAAGTATTGCGTATGACAGCGGATTCCTGTCACATTGAACACATGCATTGTAACCATGTGTCGTTCGCCCTGACATAGTGCCCAAAGCCGGATAATCATGGATGCACCAAATTATAACAGCACGCAGAAAGAAATCAGCTGGTGGGCTGATATATAGGTCTCGAGTGAGAACACCCTTCCATAGCTGTTGAAGTTCCTCCACAAGAGGCTCCATGAACAAATCAAAATCCCTTCCAGGACTTTTTGGACCTGGGATGAGCAAGGCCATCAGGTAGTTTGATTCTTTGGTGCAGACATTTGGAGGCATGTTGTAAGGGATAACAAGCACTGGCCACATGCTATATGTGGCACTCTGGTGGCCAAATGGGTTTAATCCATCTGAAGCTAAGCCAAGTCTAATGTTTCTTGGGTCAGCAGCAAACTCTTTGTGTTTATCATTGAAGCTTTTCCACTCACTACCATGAGATGGATGGCTCGTTACATTCTAATCTCTGTACTCCTGGTTCCTAGAATGCCACAGTACATCCTCTCTTGTTTCAGCATCATGAAACAACCTCTGCAATCTTGGTGTAATTGGAAAATGTCTCAGAACATTATGAGGAATCCTCTTCACAGCATCGCCATCTTTCCATCTAGATGATTTGCATTTCGGGCATACACTTAAGTTGGCATAATCCTTTCGTAACAGAACACAATTATTCTTACAAACATGGATCATATCATATCCAATTCCAACTACACGAAGGAAATTCTTCATTTTACTCTAGGTGTGTGGCAGCTCAGACGCATCTGGGAAAGATTCACGGAAAGCAGCCAACATCGCATCGAATGATTTGTTGGTCATCCGCTCAGATGTCTTCACCTGAAGAAAGGTAACCATAGCTAAGAATACTGACAGCTTATTTCCTGGGGTGACAGCAACGCTGCATTGTTCCAACATGCGGGCCCACCATTTTTCTTCTACAGGTGAAAGTTCACAGAATGCACGAGCATTTCATAGCATTGTTTCAATGTTGGTCGAACTCACTGGCTCCGCCGCCACCACCTCCTCCTCCTCTTCCACCTGAGCATAAGGCAGATCAAGATGGTGATCTGCTGCTTCCATGTAGTCAATAATATTGACGTTCACAGCTTCACCATGATGAACCCACCTAGTATATGTGACCGACATCCCATACAAGTGTAGATGATTTTGTATAGTTGACTGGGGTCTTGTAACTGAATTCATACAACTGCTACACGGGCAGAGCACATCTGGTTTCGGACCACCGTACTCAGCTCTGATAAAGTTCATGAAGTTTTCAACCCCCTCGACATATGCAGCGGAGAATCTTCGAGCAGAAGTTATCCAAGTCATGTCCATCTATTAGACATACAAATTAGTTCTTCTACTAGATATTGCAGGAAAAACATATATGCTTTTTTATGAAGTCCAGAAAAAAATACCTAGGTCGATGTCTAAAGCTATGGCAAGATATTTGGACGAGCAGATCTAAGTAACGAAATATATGTAAAGCTAATTCAGCAAACAGATTTGAGTGCCAAATTATGGCAGGCTGTTTCAGCAGTCAATGAGGCCGAGCACACAGCCATCGAACTATCGAAGGCCATCGCAGCAACAAAGATCGAGTATAAAACGGTGTAGAGCTATTTCAGCTAACAGATTGGCTACTAGACCATGGCAATCTACGTCACAATAAATATATGGCAGGATATTTTAGCAACTAATCGGCCTTGGCATGCCATCTCAGCTAAGCAGATTGAGTGCAGAACAGGGCAAGGAAGCTTCTTAAGCAGAGCATATTGACAGTAAACTACTTCAGCAAACAGTGAGATTAACAGCGTCTATCAACTAACATTCTGCGCTACACTGACATGGACGGGGCCTCAGTCTAGAATGCGTGTACCGTGGGAGAAGCTGACCACCGTGTGTCTCCACACGAATGGAGTGGAGGGGGACAGGGGGAGGGGGTTTGGGGAATATTATTGGCTAGTTGGCCGAAGGGCAGTTGAATCGGATTTGAGGGGAATTTTTGGGTGTGGGGGGGAGGATTTTCGCGCGGTGGGCGGGGGGAGTTTGGCGCATGGTCGGTTTCTCCAAGTGCAGTCCCACGTGTCAGTGAAGAGGCAAGCCGAAGCACGTTCCGTTTGCGTGAGCCGTGTGCAGGACCGAACGTGTGTGGGGTGCAATGCGACCGTGACAGGAGTGCTGTGAGTGTACCGCATTTTTTTCCTTTTAAACTAGGTGCTTCGCCCCCTCAAAAAAATCTGTTGGTTCGTGCGATCCATCGATACTACTACTAGTAATCCGGTAATCCCGACTAAAACGGCGCGGCCGGGTCTTTTCCCGCGCGATATGCTGGGAGGTTGGCTTAGTTGGGTTTTTTAGGACGAGTAATCCTACACCTACGTAAACCCAGTTACGTAATTAACGTAATGTGAAACGTGTGAGCTTTTGATTGTAGATTGGGGGGAGGGAGGGGCCCACCACCATGAAAATCAGGGGAGGAGAGAGAGAGGCAATTTACGTTAACCCTTTCGTAGGTTCCCGTAGATATAGAAAGATGTGTCCGATCCTGCAATATAGGCCGTACGATCTATATCTAATGGATAGGAAGGAAACTCTGACAATTTACCCGCACTCCTCTCCACATTTGCAGATAAGGCTTTCCCTCGTTCATCCTTTTCTCCCACAAGATCTTGATCTTCCGTGCAACGCACGGGCATCTTGCTAGTACTCCTACAATATGTATATTGTTGTGAAAGTTCATATACACCGGCCGAGATTAATGCAAACACGATAGATTTTCATTACATTTCGAACTTTTATAGGACAAAAAAATAAAAGAAACCCGACCCTAAACCTATTCTACAGCGGCGACCGACGTTCTCCATCTGTGATCTCCATGTACGGGGGCGGGGTTCAAGACCCGTGAAGTGAAGGTGCGGTCTCCGGCGAGGAAAAGTAGAACACGGGAGACGGACCAGCCAGTTGGCACACCATGCCCTGCCGCCTCCCATGCCCTACTCATCCTCGGAGGAGTCCCCGACCTCGGCGGTGCCGGACGTTGGACGGCGGCAAGTAGGACGCGTGGCTGATGGTGCTCCCGTCGTCGGCCGCCAGCGTGGCCACCGCTTGTGCGGCGACTTGAGAGAGGGCGGCGACCTCAAGCTCCATCCCCGAAGACAAGCTCTCCCGTAGAGCGTTCACGCTTGCGGTCGGCGGATGTGGTTCTAGGTAGGAGGACGATGCGCTATGGTGTGGAGGTTAGCTGGGCGTTGCCGCTTTAAGTAGCGCATTCCGGTGAGGCCAAGCGTCCGGGTGCGTCATTAAGTCGCCGGAGTTGGTTCCGCGGGCACCGAGCCTCTTAATGACGACATACGAATGTATGGCATGAATGCGGGCAACTGGCGCCGGCTGGGAACGCACCGCGCGATGGCGCGAGGGACGAGGGTTTTGGTGTGCCATGGTAGTCAGCTATGGTCGTGGCAAAGTTGGAAATGCCCTTTGCTCACATGCGATCCTCGCATGTCATTGAAAAAGCAAGACGACCCGGCATGGTCTCAGGTCCAGAGGATGCAGTTGGCCGCGCTACACCACCTCCGCGGACGCGTCGCGACGCCCCGTGAATCCTCGATGAGCCAGGTGTTGGGGTGTGTTTGGATTGTGGCCAAAGTGCACCTTGCCAAAATTTTGGTCATGACCAAAAGATTAGTCTTTGTTTGAATAGTTGCCATTTTTTTGGCATGCCAATGAACTCTAGCCAACTCTAGTTCATTTTTCTTGCCAATGTCGGCCAAATCATGGGCAACCAATACCTCAACCAAAATTTTGGTCATGACCCAAAGATTGGTCTTTGTTTGGATGGTTGCCATTTCTTTGGCATGCCAATGAACTCTAGCCAACTCAAGTTCATTTTTCTTGACAATGTCGGCCAAATCATGGGCAACAAATACCTCAACCAAAATTTTGGCTACCCAATGCTTCGATGGGGAAACCTTGGGCACAAACCAAACATACTATTGGTCGTGCCACAACACTAACGCCACCCTCGGCAAACTGAAACCGACCGTGTCTAGCGATGATATGAGTGTGTCGCTCACCACGGTCGCCATGTCCAGAGGCGGTGCTGGAGCTGCACCCCGTTGTTGGCCCCAACGACCCACATGAACGGTTGTCGGTGGCGAGGAGGTCGTGGGCCAGCTCCTCCATTGGACTAGTCTGCGCTACGTCGTATCGACGGGTGTGCCCCACATGTCTGTTTCCCTGTTTTCCTGGCCATATTCGAGCGTCAGTGCTCCGCGTTGCGCATTAGGCCTTTCACTATGTAGGGCAAGCGAGACAACTTATTGTTTATTTGAGCCATTCAAGTATAATCATGTGGTGTTTGCTTATTTCTCATTCCTCTCCAACCCTCTTCTCCATCGATCATGTCGCCCTCCAGTCGAGTCCATCCTCCCGCGTGCCTCATTTGAACATTCCGCCGAGTATCATTCGCATGTACCCACCCTAGTCCTCTTTCAATAGATCTCCGAACCCCGAGATGAAATCGAGAGGGAACAAGTGGGGGCACGTGATACCTAAGGCGGATTCAAAATTTTGAACCGGTGATCATAGCATCCGCAAATCATATATAAAGGGTATTCAATGTTCGTTTCGTTTTTGAACGTACAATATACTCCCTCTTATCCTTTCTAGTTTACATATAAGTTTTATGTGTAGTCAAAGTATATCTACTTTGATCAAAAAGGTATCAACATTCAACAACCCCCAATCAATATTGTTAGATTCGTACGTACTCCTAGATTGGTACTCGAGATGCTTTCCAATTTGACTATTGACAAGATTAATAGTACATGAGATGTATAATGTGAAAATTATATCATTGGAAACTCCTTTCACAGACAAATTTGACCGTATGATTTGTGTAAGTTGCATGTCATATATTATTACTCTAACATTTGGTCAAAGTTAGCCTCGAAAGACGCATTAGACCCTGTATGCTTTGTGTAAGTTGCATGTCATATATTATTACTCTAACATTTGTGTAAGTTTCATCTCATATATTATTACTCTAACATTTGGTCAAAGTAGTATAGTGGAAGTGGATCCTCTGACGTAGGTATCCCTGCCTTACCCTCCCTTTCGGTCACTTACTGGCGGACCCCATGCTTGCTAGGTCCCGCATGTCAGTTAATCAATGGGTTTGGCCACGTCAGGGGATACTCATCTGTAGTATACTCCCTCTGTTTTTATTTACTCCGCATAAAACAGAGGGAGTGGTGGTATAATAAATGACGCGGGCGGGGGAAGGGGAGGGACGTCGGTTTGCTCACAACTGCGGTCCCACAAGCGAGCGAAAATGCAAGATGAAGCGTGTTCCATTTGATGAGAGACATGGAGGGTCCAGCGTGCCGGGCTGCAACGCGAACGCGACAAGAGCGATGTACAGTCAAAACTGATTGACCGGTCGTCACCGGAACCACTATTCACACCAGAACCTTCGCTGCTCGGCCTACGCTAGCCACTTCCCTAAAACCACACCAAATCTCCAGCCCATTCCCCCACCTTTCAATCCCCTAGCCCGCATCAAGCGTCCCCTAGTTCGCTAGAAAGCCATGGTGCGCCGCAAGATCACTTACTACAAGATGCTGACGCCGGAGCACCGCGCAGAAATCGTGGCAGCGGTCGGTGCAACAGACATCCGTTCCCAAGCTCGCTTTGCGGCGGGCCAATCCCCGAGTTCTCTGGAGCCAAGATACGAGGAGGAGGAAGCCGATCCAATGTTCATGGCGGAGGTCGCGGTGCAGAAGGCCCCCGATGGGTATGAGACGATGGACGTCGACTTCGTGCCGGCGTCCGAGTCCCCCATGGTGCAGGCGGACCAGTGGTTCAACATGGAGATACTAAAGGAGGACCGGGAGGCAGAGGCTCAACTCGACACGGAGCGCGCGCATCCCGCTGCCATCGTGGCTCTCCTACAGGCGGAACCGGATGTCGTGGATGTGAACCGGGCGGCGGAGGCTCAACTTGAGGCAGAGCGCGCGGATGCCACTGCCATCGAGGCCCTCCTGCAGGTGGAACCGGACGTCCTGGACTTGAACCGGGCGGCAGAGGCTCGACTCGACGCAGAGCGCGTGGATTCCGCTCTCATTGACGCCCTCCTGCAGGCGGAACCGGCGTCCTGGACTTGAAACGGGCGGCGGAGGATCGACTCGACGCGGAGCGTGCGGATGTCGCTGCCATCGAGGCTCTCCTGCAGACAGAACCGGACATCCTCGACTTGAACTGGGTTGTGCTCTCGTCCCTGCAGAGCGCCCACATGCTTCGCTTGAACGAGTAGCTGGAGGCCGAGGACAACCACGGTGCGGAGACACACGTCGGCAACGACGGCTGGTTCGCGCCGGCAGCCAAAGACGACGAGGTCGTCTCTTTCCGCGAGTAGTGATAGTTTTTCTTTATGTTGTTGTTTTATGGATCTTTTGCTGTGTAAAAACATATATTTGTTATGCAAGTCGCCTGACTTGGGTCAGTCTACCATTTCAGGCGGTTGGATGAATATCCTACGTCTCCTAACCCTTCCTTCCTTCTTCCTCACCTCTTCTTCTTCCCCAACAGACCACCGCACGGGCTGTACGGATACTCCCCGACATGCGGTTGGATAAACATACTCTATGAACGAAAATTATGTGTCAGCGATAGGATGGCTGAGTTTGGTGTGTTCACATGCGACAGCACATGTCAGTGAGGGTGCGTTCCCTTGGTTGGGTTTGCGGCGTGCAGGAGCAACTGTGTGAGGGTGCGGTGCGACCGCGGCGTGCAGGAGCGACCGTGTGAGGGTGCGGTGCGATTGCGATAGCTGTGCGCAAGTGTACCTCCTTCTCATTTTAAAAACTTTAGGCAAGCTTGGCAAGAATGTGTGGCGAAGTTTGGCAATACAAGGCCTAGACCCAAACAGGATAAGTACGTACGTACTAGGAGTACTAGTGTTAAAAAAGAAAGGCTAGGTTTTCCTTCGCGGGATTTAATCGATACAAATCCTCGTTTCACGTGTCAATTAATGCGTATTTGTTTCTCCAAAGACCAAAGAGCTAACCATCTCACTCCTCATCGCTTGATTAATGCAGCGCCATGCAAACCAACCTTCTCACTTCCACATGCATGCAGGGGATATTAATGTCCTTGGTTGCTAACCCCATCAATTTTGCCTCGATTAGTGTTAGTGGCCCTTTGCAAATTGTAATTTTGATATAATGGCCTTGTGTACAAAAAAAATGGAGGTAGTAACTATATTTGACTTCCTTCCCCATTGCGGTGACGTCGACGATATTTTTTTTGGTGGTTTGGCGAAGTGCGTTCGACGGAGAACACCATTGAGGGAGACACGGTAAGTCGTTCGCAAGTGCCGCCTGCAAGCCGAGACAACCGCCTTATTTGCATCCAGGAAGTCCTTTACTAGTACTACTAGGAGTAACTAATGCGGTGAGATGGCTACTCGAAGAAGATGATGGAGAAGCGGAGTCAGCGAAGAGTGAAATGATGGTTGCTTCGTCTGTGCTTTTGTGATTTGATGACTCACTGCTTTGTGATTTGTGATAGAAGGGACAGGGGAGTAGACTATGTGCTCTATACTGTACTACATGCGTACAAGCATGGGAGAAAGAGGAGAGACGTTGCATTTTTCTAATCCTTCAATCAATCAATCAGGGAGCTTCGATTCCATCTTTTTGGCTTTGGCAACACCATCCACAATGGTTCCCACGATGCCAAAAGCTATTTTCACATTTGGCTACACATTGTGGATGCCCTTAACCGTACCACTCGGTTTTGCTCCTGTGTGCTATCTATACAAATCTCAATTATATTGATCTGAAAAATTATAGAATCGAGATTAGTAAAAAGGAGGTGATTTTGCTGCGCGGATGGCGGGGGAGGTTTCTTATTTGAGAAATGCTACATCCACATAATGGTTTACATAAAGTTACGAACTAATGTGATGTGGGACTATTTGATTGGATTAAAGGAGAGGATTAGGCCCATCCCACCTGAAAATCAGGGGGCATATATAGATTAGATGGAAAGTATACGTAGCATCTACGTAGCCCTTTGTAAGTCTAGGATTAGGCTTCTTATTTTCGGAGGACGTTGTCCTGGCGGTTTGCTAACATGCGGTCCCACGTGTCAGTGCTTTACCAAGCCGATCCGCGTCCCACATGAGGAAGAACAATGGCAGAAGCAACACGTGGTTAAGTTGAAGAAGATGAGGGAGAAGCGGATTCAGCAACGAGTGAAATGATGGTTGCTTCGTCCCTCCAACTTAACTGCGCGAAAGATGCAGCTTTGTGATTTGACGCCTCATTGCTCATTACTACGCCGGCGCCATGACTGCGGTGCTTCACCCCGGCTGCTCTGCACTGTATTCTGGTATGGCACGTGGACCCGATAGTTTGATGTACCACATGTCGCGAAAGGGACTAGAAGATTTATGAAAGTGAGCGCTCCACTCTTACGACGGAGTAGACGACACGACGGCCCAGTGAACTGTCACTTGTACTGTATAGTACTATAGTTTTGTTGTTTCGCACAATCCATCGATACAAACCCAATTAAACAGGAAAGGGCGGGATTTTTCCCGCGCGGTAGATGATACTAGCCATACATTTCAAAGGCAATTTTAATGTATGCAAACTGAATAATTATAAGTAACAATATGATATCTAGTAAAACTAAAGACACATATGATTTATTGTGTTAGAGTGTAGTAGTAGTGTTGTATTGCATGGTTGTTAGATGTAACATGCGAGAACGTGTAGAGATGTAGTTTTGGAGGGCCTACAGAGAGAAAAGCGTAATACGGTCACCAAACTTCAGAATAAGCTGATTACGTTCACTATATACGTTTTGCGGTGATTATACGGCCACTTGTTCACAGCTCAGCATCGGATTGCACTCTATTGACCGGCCAAATAGTCTGTGTGGCGCCATGTTGACTAGTTAAATTGACCATGTTCATTGTGGGTCCCACCTGTCAGTTCGCATAGGCAAAAGGTCAGATAAACACAAATTTACGCAGGCGCGACAAGGCTCCAACCCGTGCGCGGGAATCACCTGGTTGTGTATGTGTCTGTCAGGGCCTGATGTGTGCGCATGCACGTGTAGGTTGAGCACTTGAGCGTGAGAGTGTGTGTTGGTCGTGTGGTGTACTGGTGTGCATGCATGCGTGCGTGCGTGCGTGTGAGTGTTGCGTGCGTGCGTGGCTGCATGTGTACGTGTGAGTGTTGCGTGCGTGCGTGGGTGCATGTGTTTGTGTGAGTGTTGCGTGGATGCAGTTCGTGTGCATGCGTGCGTGTGTGTGTATAATCACCACACCAACTCATGTGTGTTAAAACAGACGGCTCAGCATACCAATACAAGGCCACCTTGTCCGCTGTGCCCGCGGTCATGACTTCGAACCACCGTCCAAATATATTTTTTGTTGTTTGTTTTCATTCTTTCTAACAAGATGCCCGTGCGTTGCATGTAACATCAAGATGCATTTGTATGACTTGTTTATCTTGTGAGAGAAAAGGATGAACGAGGGAAGGCCTTATTTGCAAATGTGGAGAGGTGTGTGGGTACCTTTTTGCAAAATTGCCATAGTTTCTTTCCTATCCGTCAGATATAAATCGGACGACCTATATTGCAGGATGGCAAGCACACCATCATCACCAACTCTGTTGTTATAAGAGTGTATTTTATGTATTTTATAAGAGTGTAGATGTAGAGTAGATACAAGTCGACAGGTGGGCACAATGGTAGTGAGATAATGTGATGCAACACTAGAGGTGCCACGTGGAGCGTTTAACTGGTCAACTAGTCATGTCATGAGCAAATACAGAGTTGTACAGTGAGCCCGTGACTGCATAATAACCACTAAACGTAAATGGTGACCGTAATGAGTGGATTCTGAAGTCCAATGTACGTATCGTGCTTTTGCTTCAAATACAATGATCATCATTGCATATATCGTGAGAGAAAGATGAAACATGCGTGAATTTTCCGGGGGCTTACTTTTAGAGGACCTGGAGATAGTTTTGTGTGCATACGTGAAAGGGGCGTACAGGGGGTATGTGATGGAGAGAGAGATGCTCTTTGTTTCTCTTTATTATGACTAACTTTGTATATAGTATAAAAATATACAAATTCACAGTGCGGAATAAATATCATTGTGGGCACCATGCAATGCAAATTAGCGTTCGTACTCCTCCATATAACTTTGTAATGTTGTATATATGTAGAAACTCTAAAATAATTTTTTGGCCACACTTTATTCAAAAGGAATGTTGTATGCGAAATAAACGTGAAGAGAGGGCTTTTTAGATCAATGGGGTACATGACGTAACATGTGTGAATGTGTAGTTGATGCATTTGGCGGGGCCTAGAGAGGTATGTGTGTGTATTACGTATTCGAGAGAGGCATCGATAGAGGGCCGACGGGGGGGGCGTGGGAGAGATAGCATGACTAATGAGAGTGGTCTAGAGAGAGAGACGAATATGACATCACGACAAGAGATTCCATTCCCTTGAGTGTGTATATGCAAGGGGGGAGGGAATAGAGGCACCAGGAGAAATTTTCTGTGTGTGTGGTGTTTGTGTTGGTATGTGTGGGTGTGAGAAGATAATGAGACGTGGGGGCAGAGGGTGTGTGATACGTCTCCGTCGTATCTACTTTTCCAAACACTTTTGCCCTTGTTTTGGACTCTAACTTGTATGATTTGAATGGAACTAACCTGGACTGACGCTGTTTTCAGCAGAATTACCTTGGTGTTGTTTTATGTGCAAAAAGCAAATATTCGCGGAAAGTCCTGAAACTCCACGGAATACCTTATAAAAAATAATAAAAATCCTCGCCAAAGATGAAGACCAGGGGGGCCACACCCTGTCCACGAGGGTGGGGGGCGCCCCCCTCCTGGGCGCGCCCCCCTACCTCGTGGCCCCCCTGGAAACCCTCCGACACGAATTCCAACTCTATATATTCGCTTCCGGAGAGAAAAAATCAGAGAGAAGAAATCATCGCATTTTACGATACGGAGCCGCCGCCAAGCCCTAAAACCTCTCGGGAGGGCTGATCTGGAGTCCGTTCAGGGCTCCGGAGAGGGGGATTCATCGTCGTCGTCATCATCAACCATCCTCCATCACCAATTTCATGATGCTCATCGCCGTGCGTGAGTAATTCCATCGTAGGCTTGCTAGACGGTGATGGGTTGGATGAGATTTATCATGTAATCGAGTTAGTTTTGTTAGGGTTTGATCCCTAGTATCCACTATGTTCTGAGATTGATGTTGCTATGACTTTCCTATGTTTAATTCTTGTCACTAGGGCCCGAGTGCCATGATTTCAGATCTGAACCTATTATGTTTTCATGAATATATGTGAGTTCTTGATCCGATCTTGCAAGTCTATAGTGACCTACTATGTGTTATGATCCGGAAACCCCGAAGTGGCAATAATCGGGACCACTCCTGGTGATGATCATAGTTTGAGGAGTTCATGTATTCACTATGTGCTAATGCTTTGTTCTGGTTCTCTATTAAAAGGAGGCATTAATATCCCTTAGTTTCCAATAGGACCCCGCTGCCACGGGAGTGTAGGACAAAAGATGACATGCAAGTTCTTTTCCATAAGCATGTATGACTATATACGGAATACATGCCTACATTACATTGATGAATTGGAGCTAGTTCTGTGTCACCCTATGTTATGACTGTTACATGATTAACCGCATCCGGCATAATTATCCATCACTAATCCGATGCCTACGAGTTTTCCATATACTGGTTTACGCTTATTTACTTTCCCGCTGCTACTATTACAATCACTACAAAATACCAAAAACATTACTTTTGCTGTCTTTACTTTTGTTGCCGTTACCACCATTATCATATTATTGTGCTACTAAACACTTTGCTGCAGATACTAAGTTTCCAGGTGTGGTTGAATTGACAACTCAGCTGCTAATACTTGAGAATATTCTTTGGCTCCCCTTGTGTCGAATCAATAAATTTGGGTTAAATACTCTACCCTCGAAAACTGTTGCGATCCCCTATACTTGTGGGTTATCAAGACCTTTTTCTGGCGCCGTTGCCGGGGAGCATAGCTCTATTCTTTGAGTCACTTGGATTTATATCTGCTAGACACTATGAAGAACTTGAAAGACGCTAAGACAACAATTTATCCCTCAACTACGAGGGGAGGTAAGGAACTGCCATCTAGATCTGCACTTGATTCACCTTCTGTTATGAGTAAGCTAGCGACACCTAAACCTGCTTCTGCTATTCGTTCCGATATGTCGCATGTTATTGATGATGCCACTTCTACTATGCATGATATTTATGATGAAACTGCTTCTATGCCTGATACTACTGTGCCCCTTAGTGAATTTCTTGAAGAAAAAATTGCTAGGGCTAGAGAAAGAGAAATTGATGAAACTGAATACGATGATGATAGTGATGATGAAAATATGCCTGTCATTCCTGAAGGTTATCTTTTTGATAAAGATTCTTCTTTAGCTATTTTAGCCTGCAAAGATAGATATGAGCTTAAAAGGTTATTGATTAAATGGAACAAAGAATCACATAGAGATAAAATGACACCTGATCCTGCTTTTGCAACTTCACCTATATGTGTTCCTGATAAGGATTATGAATTCTCTGTTGATCCAGATATAATTACTTTGGTTGAATCTGATCCTTTTATGGCTATGAATCTGAAACTGTTGTGGCACATCTTACTAAGTTAAATGATATAGCTGCCCTATTCACTAATGATGAGAGATCGCGTTACTTCTATATACTCAAAATATTTCCGTTCTCATTAAAGGGTGATGCTAAGATATGGTTTAATTCTCTTGATCCTAGTTGTGTGCGTAGTCCCCAGGATATGATTTATTACTTCTCTTCTAAATATTTCCCTGCTCATAAGAAACAATCTGCTTTGAGGGAAATATACAATTTCGTGCAAATTAAAGAAGAGAGTCTCCCACAAGCTTGGGGGAGGCTTCTCAAGTTACTTAATGCTTTGCCTGATCATCCTCTTAAGAAACCTGAAATACTTGATATCTTTTATAATGGACTAACCGATGCTTCCAGAGATTATCTGGATAGTTGTGCTGGTTCTCTTTTCAGGGAAAGAACACTGGATGAAGCTGAAATTCTATTGAATAATATGTTGACAAATGAAAATAATTGGGCACCTCCTAAGCCAGCTCCTACTCCAATTACTGAGCTTATTCCTAAACCAACTCCGAAGAAGAGAGGTGTTCTATTTCTCAGTCCCGAAGATATGCAAGAGGCAAAGAAATCTATGAAAGAAAAGAGTATTAAAGCCGAAGATGTTAAGAATTTACCTCCTGTTGAAGAAATACATGGTCTTAATCTACCGCCTGTCGAAGAAACATATGAACTTGATCACTTATTTACTAAAGAACCTCTTGATCCCGATATCCCGACACAGGTAGTAAAGGTAAATTCTCTCTATAGATCTGATGAAGGTGATATCCCTCACTAGAAGTCTGCTAGGCAATGCTTTGATGAGTTTGATAATTTTATTGTCAAACAAGAAAATTTCAATGCTTTTTGGTAGATAATTGAAATATGATTCCGATATAATTAAATACTTGGGTGATTATATGGCTAATATTAGAGGTGAACTTAAACTTGTTAGCAAACATGCTTCTATGGTTACCACTCAAGTAGAACAAGTACTTAAAGCTCAAAAATAATTGCTCCATGAAATGAATAATAAGAAAAATGATTATGCCGTTAGAGTGGCTACTAGAACTGGTAGAATGACTCAGGAACCTTTGTATCCTGAAGGCCACCCTAAGAGAATCGAGCAAGATTCTTAGAGAAATAATATTGATGTTCCTAGTTCTTCTAAGAAGAAGAAAAAGAAAAATGATAGAACTGTGCAAACTTCTAGTGAACCTATTGCTGAACCACCTGATAATCCAAATGATATCTCTATGTCTGATGCTGAAACACAATCTGGTAATGAACATGAACCTAGTGAAAATGTTAATGATGATGTTCATGATGATGCTCAACCTAGTAATGATAATGATGTAGAAATTGAACCTGTTGTTGATCTTGATAACCCACAATCAAAGAATCAACGTTATGATAAAAGAGACTTTGTTGCTAGGAAACATGGTGAAGAAAGGGAACCCCGGGTTCAGAAACCCATGCCTTTTCCCCTGAAACCATCCAAGAAGAAGGATGATGAGGATTTTGAGCGCTTTGCTAAAATGATTAGGCCTATCTTTTTACGTATGCGATTGACTGATGTGCTCAAAACAAATCCTTATGCTAAATATATGAAAGATATCATTACTAATAAAAGAAAGATACCGGAAGCTGAAATTTCCACCATGCTTGCTAATTATACTTTTAAGGGTGGAATACCAAAGAAACTTGGAGACCCCGGAGTACCTACTATACCTTGCTCCATTAAAAGAAAGGGCCAATTCCAGTTCTGCCCCTAACTCGAACCCACTACTCAGTTTTGCCCCTAATTTTCAGGTATGCTTAGTTTTGCCCCTCCGCCGTTAGTGTCACTTATAGAAATGCCCTTTTGCGCTGTTACCGTCCGGTCAAAGTACTTTGACCATCCAGAAAAAAATAGCAAAAAAAATCAAAAAAATATGAAATTTGGTGGGATCGTAGATAGTCATGTCCGCAAGGCGCGTGCACAATTTTGTGTTGGTTGGACACTCTGGGAGCTCGTGGCAAAGGAAAAAATAATAATTTATGCCTATGAACAGTAAATTCGAAAAAAATAGCAAAAAAGTTCAAAAAAATTGAATTTATTTGGCGTCAAAGAGGCTTGAGTGCACAAGGTGCTTGCAAGTTTTGGTGATCAAATGACGTACGAGGCGCTCTAGAGAAAAAAAACAAAATACTGCAATTTTTCAAAGTTCTTTTGAGCTAAAATTTGTTTTTTTCTCCACGAGCTCCTACGATGTCCAAACACAACAAAAACGTGCACACATCTTGCGAACCTGAATATCTTCAGTCCCACGAACTTTCATATTTTTTTGATTTTTTTTCTATTTTTTTTGAATTTACTGCTCGCATGCGTACAAAATTTATGTTTTCCTTTGACACGAGCTCCCGGAGTGTCCGAACGGCATGAAAATGTGCACGCGCCTTGCGGACATGACTATCTTCGATCCCACCAAATTTCATATTTTTTGATTTTTTTTTGCTATTTTTTCAGGACGGTCAAATACCTTTGACCGGACGGTAACGGCGGAGAAGGGCATTTCTATAAGTGAAACTAACGGCGGAGGGGCAAAACTGAGCAAACCTAAAAATTAGGGGCAAAACTGAGTAGTGGGTTCGAGTTAAGGGCATAGATGTAAATGTCCCTAAAAGAAATTATATTAAAATTTCTTTATGTGATCTTGGAGCCGGTGTTAGTGTTATGCCTCTCTCTTTATAGCGTAGACTTGACTTGAATAAGTTGACACCTACTGAAATATCTTTGCAAATGGCTGCCAAATCAACTGCTATACCTGTCGGTATTTGTAAGGACGTGCCTGTTGTGGTTGCAAACGTTACTATTTTAACGGACTTTGTTATTCTTAATATTTCCGAGGATGATAGTATGTCTATTATTCTTGGAAGACCTTTTTTTAATACTGCAGGGGCTGTTATTGATTGCAACAAAGGCAATGTCACTTTTTATGTTAATGGTAATGAGCATACGGTACACTTTCCGAGGAAACAACCTCAAGTTCATAGTATCAACTCCATTGGAAAAATTTCATCGATTATAATTGGAGGTTTTGAATTTCCTCTTCCTACGGTCAAAAAGAAATATGATATACTTATTATAGGGGATGTGCATATCCCCGTTGAGGTAACTTAGTGTTATTCGAAATTTCTCCAGTTTCATGATTATCGGAATGAGTTTGTTAACAAGACCTGATCAACCTTGTTAGTGGATTCTTTTTGATGAGCATGAGATGGATGAAACTAGAAGCACAACCTTCTGTACCCTCTTTATATTTTCTGTTAATTAGTAGAAATAAAGTAAAAATAGTATTTCTCTGTCTGTTTCCTGTCTTATCTATGCAATATAAAAATATCCTGAAAATAAAAGTCCTCAGAATACCATGCCTATTTAATATGATTTTTTCGGGAATATTTGAGGATTTACTGTGCAAAAATTACCACGGGAGGAGCTGCCACCTGGCCACGAGGGTGGTGGGCGCGCCCCTCCTCCAAGGCGCGTCCCCTGCCTCGTGGGCCCACGGTGGCCCTCCTTCACTTATCCCAGCACCCATCTTCTTCCTCTGTCTCACACAAACCCGAAGAACCAACTCAAGCACGAGTTCCAGCCACTTTTGCTGTGATTTTCGATCTCCTTGCTCAAAGCACCTCTCGCAAAACTGCTTGGGGAGATTGTTCCTTGGTATGTGACTCCTCCATTGGTCCAATTAATTTTTGTTCTAGTGCTCTATTCTTTGCAAATTTGTGCTGCATAGGTGACCATGTTCTTGAGCTTGCATGTCAAATTTATATGGTTCCAAGTAGTTCTAATGCTTGATATAGGCTCTAGGCACTTGTAGGAGTAGTTGCTATTAGTTTTATTGAAGTGGGTTCACTTTTGTTTGAAGTTACTAAAAATTTCAGAATTTTTCAGAGAAAAACAATATGCTTAGGAAGATGTTCCAAGGTGGTTCCTCTAAGAAGCAAGGACCCAGGATTGCTATGCGCGATGCTGACGAGGATCCACCAAGAGACGCTCCGGTACGGCCTTGCGAGTGGCCGTCGGAAAATTTTATGGACTGTGCGGGAATTAAAGAAGAATTCAAAGTATATTTGCGCAATGCCGGTCTTGAGGAATTTGAGGCCAACAAATGCCCCCAGTATCATGATCTCACAAGTTCATTTGTGAGGAGGTTTGAGTATTCATCTTCGCGTAATTCTCCTTCAGTCATGTTTGATCTTTATGATAAATCTTATAGAATGGACTTAGAGAATTTCACTCTTGCGTGCAAACTTCCATCATGGGGTAGTATTAGGGATCCCCCTAAATCTGAATTTAGAAACTTTCTTGCTGATATAACTGTGGGGGAATCTAGAGATATAACGCAAGCTACCATAGGGAGCATTCACTTTCCTGCTTTACATTATTTTGCTCTCTTCATCGGTAGATGCATAAATGCTAAGGATGAAGCATGTCACATGTGTGTCCCGACCTTAGTATTCTTAGGAGTGCTGTGTTAGGAGACCAATCTTATCATCTGGGAGCCATTGTACCTCGTAGGTTGTATCATAATAGACATAATGGAGATTTCTTTGGAGGAATTTATGCAACCCGCTTAGCTCATTTTTCTTGAGATAGACATCCGTGAGGGTGATACGGAGTTGCCTACTGCATATTTAGATTATGACTCCATGGCTTCACATCATTTTGTTGAGCGATTAGAATCACCTCTTTTATACCGTTTAATTTTTAACAAACGGCATGTTGTCCGTATTACTCTCCCTGCTCCTGCTCTTTTTGATTCACAGACAAAAGGAAGATATACTATTACTAAAGAGGAGGCAGATGAGTACGAGAGGAGAGCGGAGGCAGCCCGACTCCATGCTGCAGCTCAGGAGGCGATAACTGTTGTATCGCAGTACGACCCCAGCTACACCTACGGGTATCCGCCAGGCTAACCCTGGAAATAGACCAACTTAGGCCAAAAGTCTAAGCTTGGGGGAGTACGTATTTCTCACCGACATTACATTTATGTTCACACACAGTCATTGCTAGATGTCGGTGCATATACTCTTTCATTGTAATATCCATGCTAGTTCATTTTCTTTTTCCTGCTTTCTTCTTGTGTGTTTGTTAAACCTTAAGAAAACCAAAAAAATTAGTAGTAATTTACTTTCCTGTTGTAGTAGTAATTAAAAAGAAAACCCAAAAATATTTCCCGTCCTTCTTTTGCTTGTTGGGAGCTTTCCCGTGTAAATAGTTTTCTTATCTTTTCTTTTCTTTGGGGGTCAGTAGGAGAAGACCATAATTAAATAGTTGTAGTGGCTCTTATATGCTCTAATATTGATTTAACCCAGAGCCCATATTGCCTTGTCTTCTCCTGTTTCTTGAATGCTCGCAGATTCCAGCTTAGTCCAATGCACGTGCACTCTTATTATTATTCACACCGTTCGGTCGTGCAAGTGAAAGGCAATTATGATGATATATGATGGACTGACTGAGATGAGGAAAGCTGGTATGAACTCAACCTCTTTTGTTTTTGTAAATATGATGAGCTCGTCGTTCTTGATTCAGCTTATTATGAATAAACATGTTTGCAATGACAATTAGAGATCATAGTTGCTTGTGCCATACTTGATTAGCTATGAGTTATAATGGTTTACCTTGTGTGCCAACATGCTATTGAGATGATTATGATGTGGTATGATGGGGTGGTATCCTCCTTTGAATGATTTAAGTGACTTGACTTGGCACATGTTCACGCATATAGTTGAAACAAAATCAACATAGCCTTCATGATATTTATGTTCATGGTAGATTATATCACTACAAGAAATACGGTCAATTATGACTCCTCATATTGGTCGTTGATTCGTCATTCTTATTGTTTATTGACCTTTTTTTGACCAAATTCAGAAGGTCAACAGTTGGCTGTCAAGAACGAACAAACATGACCTTTTGTGAATTTTGGTCGTAGCTAGACTAACGACAAAAATTTCAGAAAGGTCATTACCCATTTGCCTGAGCCACATAGGATCTGATGTGGCTGAGCTGACGTGGCATTGTTAGTGACACAAATAGAATCATCATAAATTTCATAGCCCAGTTCATCAATCTAGCCTACATGGACCTGGCCCAATCATCATAAATTTCACAGCCCAATCCACCAATCTAACCAACATGGGCCCAGCCCAGTACCTATTTTCTTAATTGAATTGGTTTAATTTATTTGGGCTAATGCATTATTTTTTCAAAAGCATGCACATTTAAGGATAGGCCCATCAGAGAACAAATACAACATAATACAATATTCAGATAGACTGTATATTTCATTTCAGCAGCACATCACATGAAATACAATACATCATCAATTGACTCCTCCACATGAAATACAATACATCATCAATCGACTCCTCTACACAGCAAGGTTCAAGGCCTAACAAATGCACAACAAAATAGTTCTACAAGTGCAAGTGCAAGTGCACAACAAAAAGGCCCAACAAGTGCACAAGCGCACATCAACATAGACTGGACGAGAAGCACAAATTTTAGCTGATAACACGTCACATCAATGAGAAGCACGAATATCGTGCACCATCACTGGTACACGTACTTTGTCCCATCACCCAGGCACCAATGTTGTGTCCATCTACTGGTTTGCCACATGGTGATGTTACCGCATTAGGGCCGTCCCAGCTTCTCCCTGCCCAAATGGCAGGATGATCTACTGATCGATGTACCGCATTAGGGCCGTCCCAGCTTCTCCCTGCCCAAATGGCAGGATGATCTACTGATCGATGTACTGCTCCAGCATCACTCCCGCTACCACTGGTGGAAGAAGATCAGCTCATCAATCATCTGCACGCGAACAAACAAAGATTAACCTATTTAGCCTACTGTAATTTGTTTCTAAACATGGGCACCAAATCAACACCAACACTAAATTAAAATGCACAAAAGAATGGAGCATAGCCGTATGTACAGCCTAACAACTTCAGGTTTGAGCCATTTTTGATACTACAATAAATACATGACAGCCAAAATTTTGATCCATGGACACCACATGATAGAAAAGGTACTAAGGCACTACTTTCTACTAAAAACCAAAGCAAGGTATGAAGCACAGGCCAGGCCAACAATAAACTACTACCAAATCCAGAAATAACCATCTGAAATGAAGTTAATGAGACATTTTAGAATCAACTTGATAGTTAACATTATTGTTTGTGTTGCACACATCTAGAATTGAAATTATACATCATGCCCAAATTCCGATGTCCAATGCCTCAGTTCAGTAAACACTAATCATGGTACATAGTAAAGATTTGACACAACCGGAACTGAAATCACTAACTCCTTCAATTACTACACTAATTTTATTACACAACCAGGCAACGAAATCCAATACGGGCACACAGACTATAGGAGTTGGAACTTGGAAATGCAGGTGTACAATTAGCGCATCACATACCTAGTATCTAACTATCAATAGTGGTCGGCATGTAAAAGCCAACTAGCAGTAACTGATGATTAGTAAACATAGACAGGAACTAAATTCAGTAGTAATGTGCGTGCTCTTATCAAACCAGAGCAAGTAAAGGAGCTAATCCCCATGAGTGAAACAAATTCGATCACAACAACAATCCATAACGTTTAGTAACAACAATAAGAAGGCCCTTAAACAGAGAATAGGTTGAATCATGCATCGATTAAAGTGTCTGTTCTTGGTTTCTCTTGGTTAGAAGATAGACCGGTCAGAAACCAGAGAGACACTGAACATGCAGAATTATGTATGGATTGTTAAAATTTGCATTATCCTACTATCACTAGTACAACAAGCTGCAGGTTGGCATAGTTCATGAACCATGTACGTCATGACAAATACAATATCATCCAATGCTCAACTATGAACAAAATTGAACAATTACACGTCACAAAGGCGGAGCATAGAACCAAGCGGCAAGTAAGAGGGGTAGAAGGGGACGTGAGGAGCTCACCGAAGGGGGTTGTAGCCTAGGCCGAGCTTCATCACCACGGTGGCAGCTAGGGGAGGCAGACATGTCTACCATCATAGGAGCAGCACCACCGCCAGAATTGGAATGGCCGGAGCAAATCGCCATCATATGGGTCACCACCACCGAATGATCTTGCAAGGTATAAAGTTTCGACATTTCAGTACAAACTAGTGGCGTCAAGAACCAAGCAGTAGCAGGCAGAAGGTAAATTCTAGTAACTGGTGATTAGTAGACTAAAATAGGAAATAGATTGCACCAGTAGCAAGCAGAAGCTAAATTTTAGTAAATGATGATTAATTATAACATAGCATCTCCAGCCCTGCTGTCCTGGTTAGTGCAACTACAAAACAGGAAATGTTTTTTATTTATACAAGGAGCAGAAATGAGGTAAGGCTTTGCTGTCCTGGCTAGTGCAACTGCAAAACTTTTTTTTGAATGGTTGGTACTACAGATCATACTTCAAAAGCTCGAAGATATTGAGAAGCTCAGATCAAATATAAAGCAAACATAAATACACTCCCCTTCTGCTCAATGGCAGTGCACAATATACTTATTCATATCTACATGCCCACTCATACGAAATAAGAATTAAAAAATAAGGTACATAGTTTCTGCAACTCACGTTGAAGGTTCTTGAAGAAAAGAATAAGCCAAGAAAACAACTATCATCACAAATACACCCCTGTTGACAAGAGATAAAACATATGAGCACTCAGATTTGCCCAGCTCAATTGGGAATCAGTAGATAAAGAGAAAGAAAACTAACTGTGAATGACAATTATCCCAGTTGACGATATGTTCTATCAGAGATGTTCAGTTGGTGATCAAGAAACGGTTATTTTTCTGCCAATACATAAATAAAATACTCCCTCTGTCCCAAATATAAGAGCGTTTTACACTAGTGTATCCCAAATATAAGAGCGTTTTACACTAGTGTAATGTAAAAAACGCTCTTATATTATGGGACGGAGGGAGTACCTTTTTACAGATGAGACACGGTCAGCAGAGAACCTTCCTTCGGGAAAAGCGCGCCACTTGCCCAACTGATAAAGAATTAAAAAATAGTTGCATGGTAAACATGCATCACAATTCTTTAATCTTTTTCCCGCTTGTGATCTTATCAATTGTAAAATGCCATAGTAGGTCAACCATTAGCGGTGCATTACTAACATCATTGTTGTAAGAATCTCTGTAGCAAAACTAAAAATAACTCCACAGGTAAAAGAGATCCAGCAGCAGCTCACATTAAAAAGCACGTTCCCATCAGTAACAACGAGATGGTCTGTGGTCTGTACGCCCACGCGGTCTAGGGATCAACTTCGACGAAATTATTGGGTGGCTTTACACCATTACACTCTCTGTCAATATATTCTCTTGTAGGCTTGTGACAACCGTTGACCTCCAACCTTTGGCAAATACTAGCTACAAAATAACCATAGTAGCATACAAGATCAAAGCATGATCTTACTGTCCTCCAAGAAAAACTAACAAATACTACCACTCCTCCTAAAAACGAGTAGGCTGCTCTAATGTTTGAGCCAGGTGGAAGATAGAATCAACATGAGAACATTCACAAAACTACAAAGTGACTGAGAGCAGAGCAACCCGACTATAAGTTGAAAATTATTACAACCGGACTATGAAAAATTAAACTCCAGATCTGCTCCAGCCTCCGGCTCATGGTCCTGTGAGGCAACAAACAGATCTTCTCATGCCGCCCGGCCGCCCAAACCGAAGATGCATTGGAATAGGTGAGGATCTGAGATGCACCGAGGCTGAGGCGTATCTTGGAGTGGAGGCTGCAGCTGTGCAGGTCGATGAGGACGATGGCTACGTCCTTGTTGCACACCTCGCTGAAACCAACCAAACAAACTGGTCATTCACTCAATCACTCACTCATCGGAGAAGCAACGGAGCAGGAGAAGGGAGCGGGGGAGGGTCATCGGAGAAGCAGCAAAGCGGCAGAAGGGAGTGGGGAACGGAAGTTACCAGCTGGTGAAGGCACTTCCGTCGCGCGCGTGCTTGAGGACGATGGCCTCGATGCGCTTGCGGGAGCGGGGGCGTTGCCGGCGGTCGCCATGGAACTAGGCGGATCTGGCTGGATCTCTGTTGCCGCGGGGGAGGATTGGATGGGAGGGGACGGGATTGGATCTTGATTCCTTGCTGCTGTGGGCAATGGCGATTTGGAGGGAATAAATAGCAGCAGCGCGCCGGGGCGGCGCGGCGCGGGTGAGGCGCGAAGGAGGAGGGAGGAG
>NC_041390.1:424419192-424475261 GCF_002162155.2 Triticum dicoccoides | reverse complement strand
GGAGGACGGCGAGGTCGGCGGTGGGTGGGAGAGGACGGGGAGGAGGTGGATCGGGAGGGGCCGGGACGGGGAGGAGGTGGCGGCGGCAGCGAGGAGATTGGGAGGAGGGAGGAGGGGTGCGATGGGGGGAGGGGTTTGATCTAGGGCTTGGGTTGCGTGGGGGGTATCTCTTATTCTTTTTCTTTTCTTTTTTTCTGTAGATAGATGGATGGATGGATGTGGGATGGAGATATGGATGGATGGATGGATAGGCGCCATGTCATCGATCTGTGAAAGAGTTCTGATTGGTCCGAAAAATCAAAGATTTAAAAAAGTTTCCAAGTACTAAAAATAGAGGGATTTTGTGAAGTAGCTATCAAAACTATATTGCAAAAGGGCATCACACAAATTTTCACTCAAGTTAGACCACATTTTATGGATGAGCACCAATTTGTATGCATTTCTGATCTTATAGCTATTTTAAACATATTTCGAGTGTCCAAAATGAGTTTTTTTAAGGATCTATACTATATTTGTTGCAAAATTGGACCAAATCATTTTTATAAAATATTAGGCCATATTTAATTTATAATTGATCAAATGGTAGGATGTCATAAGTTTTGACACACCTCTCGTGAAAAAGACAAATTTCCACCGATTCAGCTGGAAGCGGGTCGGATTTGAACTGCAGTTGTCTCATAGTTTGATCTTTATTTTTTTCAAAAATCATTTCTAGGTATATAAGTATCTATTTAATCAGAGAAACACCAAAAGTTTTCCAATATTCAACCACTAGCTAGGAATGGTCATGCCCACAGTTTTGACCGCATTTTGAAACAGGCATAAAAAATTAAAAAAGATCAAAAAATTGGAAAACCTTCGGATTGTGTCATTATATGTGACCAAGTTATCAGGAAAGATAATAAACTTGTAATCCAACAATTCTTTAAAAAGAGTGTTCTCAGAATGAGCTATCATGTGTGAAGATTCATGGCTTTTAAGCCAAATGATCAATCTTATGGACACATTCATGCCATAGTTTGTTCAAATGATCTCATATTGTGCACAAAGGTGCATCTTGGAATGTCAAACAATGTTGTCTAAGGGAGTTTTCATTTTCTTTGGACAAAAAAATCATTTTGCATTTTTTGAATGCACAAATGAGTTTTTTTGTGAATGACCTACCATATATTTGTTGCAAAATTAGACCAGATCAATTTTCTAAAATATTAGGACATATTTAATTCACAATTGACAAAATGGTTGGGTGTCAAAAGTTTTGATCCACCCCTCGTGAAAAAGACAAATTTCCGCCGATTCAGTAGGAAATGGGTCAAATTTGAACTGCAGCTACCTTATAGTTTGCTTTTTATTTTTTTCAAAAATCATTTCTACTTACATAAGTATCTATTTAACCATAAATACATGGTTTGGTGGCGATATGTTGAGGTTTGGACGGTAGCCGAGGGCCCCAACTCCAAAGCACGTCAAGTCGCATGCCCACCGCGTGGTCACCGCGTGACTGTGGCGTTGACATGTGTTTTGGGAGGCCTAGGCATGTCTATTGGGTTGGGCACTCCCCAGGTAGGTGCTAGGAAGAAAATGACACCAGAAGTTTCTCACGAGGAGATCGAACTATGCTCAAATATGAATTAGCAGCCAAGTGTTTGATTAGCGGTACAAAAATGCACATGGTTAATTGGCGTGTGTTTTGGATGAGGATGATCATCTACTAAGAAGACTGTCTTTACAATTTTTTAGCTCAAAAGGAGGAGCCTAGGTGGTACTTACTTTGCAAAGTACCACACTGGACAGAAATATGAATGTTGAAGCTGGGCTCAAAATAATGAATGGATTGAGCTAAAATTTGGTGGAGGATGGTTATTTGGGCAGACGAAAGCACTACAGAAAATTGATACCATTTCGACATGCCAAATATTTGTTGCAAAATAGCACCACTCCATTTTTTCAAAAATATTTTCAAATGCTTGATTTAATATTTTCTAAATACATGATTTACTTTATTCATAGACATTGTATATTTTTTGTATACATTTTTCGCATACATGAGAAATATTTTCAAATGCTTGCTTTAACATTTTCTAAATACATGATTGACTTTATTCACAGACATTGTATATTTTTTGTATACATTTTTTCAAATATTTGCTTTAACATTTTCTAAATACATGATTGACTATATTCACACACATTGTATATTTTCCGTATACATTTTTCCTATACATGAGAAACATTTTCTTTATATACAATTAGCATTTTCAAGTGCTTCGTTAACACTTTTTAACACATAGTCAACATTTTTATATACACATTTTAAACATTTTTTAAATGCTTGATTTTTTTAATACAAAATTAATATTTTTGATACATGGTTAACATTTTTTTAATTTACACATATTAACATTTTCAGATGCTTTATTAACATTTTTAGATAGTTGTTTAACTTTTTTTCAAATGCTTGATTAACATTTTAAACACATTATCAACTTTTTCCACACACATTGTATATTTTTTTATACATGATAAACATTTTCTTTATACACATGTAACATTTTCAAATGCTTAGTTACATTTTTTCAAATGTTTTATGTGAAGTTTTTTGTAATATATCTTTTTAGAATATATTTGGAAGTATAAACAAAATTAAAAAAATAATGAACCAACGAAAAAACAGACAAAAACCGAGCCGCGGCCCTGGAGTTGGCCCACTCGGCGCACGTAAAATGTTGAAAGAAAAACAAGGTACCATCGTCCCACCGAGGCCCAAGCCCACTCGGCAGTGCCCTTAAATATTTGTCGGGCGTAGTTGTATCAGTAGCATTATTTGGGCGTGGTGGTTTGGCTCCGTACGGGAGAGTGATGGGTCGCGAGCTCGATTCTCATGATGCCCCTTTTTGTTGATTTATTCGCCCATTTGAGGGTGTGGCCCGCTTGTTAGCACAATGCAAGACAGGTTTGTGGTACGGGTCCCACATGTCATTGGTACCATGTTAGTTGGTCCCGCATGTAAATGGTAGACCCCACATGTCAATTTAGTCAATACTTGAGCGGTCAAACCAACCATGCAATTGACACATAAGTTAAAATGACACGACACATAGGCAAAATTGATGATGTGGACGTCTAGTCATATAATTTTATTCATGTTACAACATTATGACCTTCTAGATTTGTCGTAATCAGCTAGAAATAAGGCTGTCGATCACTGTTGTTTGCTTTATGACCTTTTCGTGTAAGATAATTATGACTTTTTTGACTAAAATGGTCGTTATTGTTTAGTTTTTGACCCTCCTAAACAGGCCATGACCAATTGGTTCGAAATGGTCATAGATTTATGACCATATCTTCCCCGGTCACTAGAGAAGGTCATAATTTAGCATATTTCTTGTAGTGTATCCTACTCATGCTTGCATCCAATGTTTATTAATTTTAATGCATGTACATGGCTGTTGTCACTCTCTAGTTGGTCGCTTCCCAGTCTTTTGCTAGCCTTCACCTGTACTAAGCAGGAATACTGCTTGTGCATCCAATCCCTTAAACCCCAAAGTTATTTCAGATGAGTCCACTATACCTTCCTATATGCGGTATCTACCTGCCATTCCAAGTAAATTTGTATGTGCCAAACTCTAAACCTTCAAATAAATATTCTGTTTTGTATGCTCAAATAGCTCATGTATCAACCAAGGTTGTCCTTATCTTCCGTGTTAGGCAGGTTATTCTCAAGAGGAGTGGACTCCACTCCTCACTCACGAGAAAATGGCTGGTCACCGGGATGCCCAGTCCCATGCTTTATGCAAACTAAATCAAAATTAATTGCAAACAAAACTCCCCCCAGGACCTGATGTATGTTGGAGACACTCGTTGTTTCGAGCAAGTCATGGATTGATGCTTGTTGGTGGAGGGGGGGGGGGTATAAACTTTACCATTCTGTTTGGGAACCGCCTATAATTTGTTTAGCATGGAAGATATCGCCATCTCTTAGTTGTTACATTGACAATGAAAGTATACCGCTCAAAATGCAATTTATCTCTATTTCAAAACCGAGCTCTAGCACCTCTACAAATCCCTGCTTCCCTCTGCGAAGGGCCTATCCATTTACTTTTATGTTGAGTCATCACCCTCTTATTGAAGAGCACTAGCTGGAGAGCACAGCTGTCATTTGCATTCACCACCATTAATCTATGTTGGGTATGACTATGATTGGATCTCTTTTACCATGAATTACAATGTCTAGTCAGTCCTTGATCTTTAAAGGTGCTCTGCATTTATGTTTTGCGGTCTCAGAAAGGGCTAGCGAGATACCATCTTGTTATATTATATTATGATTGTTTTGAGAAAGTGTTGCCATCCGAGATTTATTATTATGTCTTGCTAATTGATTATGCTATTGATATGAGTAATTATGAGACCTGAGAATTATTGCAAATGTGGTTAGTTATGATATATGCTGAAAACTTGAATGCTGGCTTGGCATAATTACAACAACAAGAGCAAACGGAGTTTGTAAAAGTTTTTCTTTCTTTCTTTCTTTCAGTTTGTCAACTGAATTGCTTGAGGACAAGCAAGGGTTTAAGCTTGGGGGAGTTGATACGTCTCCGTCGTATCTACTTTTCCAAACACTTTTGCCCTTGTTTTGGACTCTAACTTGTATGATTTGAATGGAACTAACCTGGACTGATGTTGTTTTCAGCAGAACTACCTTGGTGTGGTTTTATGTGCAGAAAGCAAATATTCTCGGAAAGTCCTGAAACTCCACGGAATACCTTAGAAAAAATAATAAAAATCCTCGCCAAAGATGAAGACCAGGGGGCCCACACCCTGTCCATGAGGGTGGGGGCGCGCCCCCCCTCCTGGGCGCGCCCCCCTACCTCGTGGGCCTCCTGGAAACCCTCCGACGCCAATTCCAACTCTATATATTCGCTTTCGGAGAGAAAAAAAATTAGAGAGAAGAAATCATCGCGTTTTACGATATGGAGCCGCTGCCAAGCCCTAAAACCTCTCGGGAGGGCTGATCTAGAGTCCGTTCGGGGCTCCGGAGAGGGGGATTCGTCGCCGTCGTCATCATCAACCATCCTCCATCACTAATTTCATGATGCTCACCGCCGTGCGTGAGTAATTCCATCGTAGGCTTGCTGGACGGTGATGGGTTGGATGAGATTTATAATGTAATCGAGTTAGTTTTGTTAGGGTTTGATCCCTAGTATCCACTATGTTCTGAGATTGATGTTGCTATGACTTTGCTATGCTTAATGCTTGTCACTAGGGCCCGAGTGCCATGATTTCAGATCTGAACCTATTATATTTTCATGAATATATGTGAGTTCTTGATCCAATCTTGCAAGTCTATAGTCACCTACTATGTGTTATGATCCGGCAACCCCGAAGTGGCAATAATCGGGACCACTCCCGATGATGACCATAGTTTGAGGAGTTCATGTATTCACTATGTGCTAATGCTTTGTTCTGGTTCTCTATTAAAAGGAGGCCTTAATATCCCTTAGTTTCCAATAGGACCCCGCTGCCATGGGAGGGTAGGACAAAAGATGTCATGCAAGTTCTTTTCCATAAGCATGTATGACTATATACGGAATGCATGCCTACATTACATTGATGAATTGGAACTAGTTCTGTGTCACCCTATGTTATGACTGTTACATGATGAACCGCATCCGGCATAATTATCCATCACTAATCCGGTGCCTACGAGTTTTCCATATACTGGTTTACGCTTATTTACTTTCCCGCTGCTACTATTACAATCACTACAAAATACCAAAAACATTACTTTTGCTGTCTTTACTTTTGTTGCCATTACCACCACTATCATATTACTGTGCTACTAAACACTTTGCTGCAGATACTAAGTTTCCAGGTGTGGTTGAATTGACAACTCAGCTGCTAATACTTGAGAATATTCTTTGGCTCCCCTTGTGTCGAATCAATAAATTTGGGTTAAATACTCTACCCTCGAAAACTGTTGCGATCCCCTATACTTGTGGTTTATCAGTGTGTCACCGCGTGAGGTCCGGTGGGTCGAGGTGAGGCCCTTCATTCTGTTCCGTCCTGCGCCACATTGGTCGGCCCGTGACGCATTTAGGAAGACCCATGGATGAATAGTCGTACAAGACAAAGATAGAAGAATTGTGAAGGACTATGTGTCCACTGACAAAGCCGGCTAGGATTTGTAACCCTAGGTTCTCGGACTAAGGTAACCCATTTATCTCTGATATTACTATTCATCCAACCTAACTTTAAGGGGCATCCTACATAATGCTCTGCTAGAATCATACTCGTCGATTAGGAAGAGAGGTGTGAGACAATGCGTGAGAGACAGGCGTAAAGATAATGTGCGTACATGAGACACGTAGGCAGGTCCATGTATATAGAAAGGGTCGATGAGGATTGTGCGTGTGTATGTTTGCGAGAGGAAGAGTGCTTGTGATAAAGGTTAGTGAAAACAGTTGTAAATGGTTACGAGAGGGAGGGAGGGTTATATCTAGAGCATGTGTGCGAGAAAGACACCTCGGGAGAGGGTGTGTGAGCATGTGTGAGAGACCACCGATGGAGAGTGAAACTACATGTAAAAGACTGCTCTACACATTGATTAAAGATATAAATTGTATCCAAATATTAGGATGGGATCATGATATTTGCAATTCGCGTAAGGAGCGGTCATTGATCCATCAGATATCTAGATTCTATCAAATTTGAGCATGTCTATGTTATTATTCGACACAATTGATCCACATAGTTAGTATTTTGAACTCCGGACAATGCATCGCTTTAGCAATCGAATATAAACGTGAGTATAGTTCATGTTGTGTGTGTAAAGCACATTATACATACGAAAGTTACACAATGGACATTATAAATAGCTACTACCTATGAACTAGCATACATTTGAATTCAACTTAAGGTGGTTTAAAAAATTGAATTCAACATGAAGTCCATTCAATTATTTGAATTTGACATCATGGCATTTGTAAACCATACCTAAATTATGGGGGCACCAATCTTTGCTCTGATTTTGTACATAATAGCATATGTAGTCGTGTACAAAATAGATTCAAATTTAGCTCCTCCATTCCAAAATAATCGTAGTTATAGGATTTTCAAGTGTCAAAATTTCAAAAAGAAGCGGATAATTTAATGAGGTTTTCAAACATACAAGGTCAAATATAACGTTGTATATTTAGGTCAATCCTCATAGTTCAAGAGTACTCTAAACGTGAATGCTTGTGTTTCAAAATTTCGAACGAAGCACCAAAAGAGCCTCTACTCGCCCGAAACTGCGTGAGAACAATGTTTGGTAGTACAAGGAAATTACTTTTCTAATAACTCCGACCCGTGAAACCTACCGGCCCGACGTCCAAAGGTCTAAACCGGGGTGGGTTTGTAGCTTCATCTAGACGCCACGCAACCGCATCCGAAAAACATTCATACACAATGGCCGCCTAAGCACACATGCGTGCGACCGAAATCGCTCCCGTCCACTATTTGGGACACCTGGGATTACCATCCTACCCCCGACCCGCAGTAGGTCCGAAATTTAAGAGGGGGGCAAAGTTTGAACTTTCCCCAAATTTCAAACAAGCGCGTCCCATCTTCTGTTCAAAAAAGCCAAAAACAAGCGCGTCCCAGACCGAAACATGGTTCCCCCCACCCGTCCGATTCCCCATTCGTACTCCGTGGGCGCCAAAACTATCTCTACACCAGCCGCGAAACCCCGGCATCCTCCGTCCGCCACCCCATCCCACCCATCAACCGCCGCCCTCCTCCATCACTCCGGAGCCGATACCCCGATGTCGTCGTACACCGCAACCTCAACCGCAACGCCCTCCACGGCTAGTAGTTGAAGCCGAGGCCGAGCCGTCCGTACCCAAGCCAGTTCAACCACGCCGTCCTGCGCCTCACCGCTGCCGCTCCAACTTCGCCACCCTCCACCGCAGCGGAGCTGTTCCTGCTACGTCGTCCTTCGTCGCCTCGGATCTGCTTCCCCTCCACCAACATACGGCCACGGCAACACAGTCAACAATTTGGCCATGGGTTCGTCCAAGCCTGCACCCTCCAGAACATCGGTTTCCCCGGTAAAAAGAAGAAAATCGGCGCGACTTGTGGAGGTGACCACACCAGCAACCGAAAAAGGTACTCCTCTTCCCTTATTCGTGCAAATCTTACGTCTATGCTTGCACGGTATTCATCCCACAGAAGACACTAGTTGACCGCTTCTCCTTGATACTAGATGTTCCTAGTAACTCACGATGCACAAGGTTTCTCCTCATATACTATTTCACCTTAGCTAGAGGTCCATCGCCCCCCTGAATTTCAATTTCTGGCCACTTGATTCCCAATTAACGGAAGCATTCCCGGCGTAACAGGCGCTAGTACGCCTATTACGCCGGGGAAGTAGCGCCTTGGTGTTTATCTTAGGGGCGTGTGCGGCCTAGAGCTACTGGCGCCCGATCTGGAGGTCGGCCGGGATTAAAGGGATGGCCTGGGGGCGCTGCCAAGCACGGCGGTGGGGTGAGGTCGATGGGAGGGCGGGGCGGCGAAGGCAGGGGTCTGGGCCGGTGGTCGCTGGCGGTTCAAGAAAGATCGTCAACAGTGACTGGCGGGAGGTAGACGAAGGCCATCTGCCCGTTCCTTATAGATCGGACGGTTCATTAAAAAAATCAACTGACCTATTTATTTTCAGTCGACTATTATCTTAGATATGACCACATGTGGTGGTGTGCTGGAGGAGTACCTGCATTTCTTGTGCTCATGTATTACAAAATCATACAGAGTAGAATCTAATTTTGTTTGCCATGCAATGTTGTAGAGCTATCATATGTCTCCTGTCATTTATTTTTCAGCCACCTGCTATCTGCTACTTTTACAGTGCACTAGTTCTGCACACACTTCACCCGTACTCTCACTGTTGTGTTTTTATGCAAGAGTATTTCAGACTCTGCTGCCATGAGAGAAGCCAAAAAGAAAAGAGAGAAGTCGCTCCAGTTTGGTGTGCGGCTAGGCAAGACACGTTTCAACGCTTTAAAGGGTGTAGTGTCAGCAGATGGAGACGGGGAACGTAGCTCTGGAGTTGATGACCTCGCTCGCAATGAACCACCATCCCAGGTGCTTGCTTTAACTTCGCGGTGTCATCTGTGGTTGCATGTTTCATATGGTGTCTAGCTTGTATTCGAAAGGCCGAAGTCGGTAAGATAAGGAAAGATATTTTTTTACATGAACCACCATCCCGTGAGCACCAGAAGACAAATATCTAGTCAGGGCACTGGCTGAGCCATGACAAGCCCAGCAAAGATAGGCATCACCTGGAAGCCAACTAAAAAGCTGCGATGGTGGCGAAGCAGCCCGCCTCCCACCAGGCTCTCAGGTCCTAGATGATCATGCTCACCACTCCAGCCGGATGTCTAGCTTGTATTGCTTCCAATTTGGTTAAATTGCATCTGCTTAGCTTACACATTATACCTTTGAATATGACATGCCTTTCTGTTTTTGGTACATACTAGTACATCTGTGTATTAACCATGTTCTTACATCAAACTAATATTCTTGTGTATCCCTCATCAATCACGAGGCAGGCAGGCAAGGGGACTACTCCTCATTTAAAGAATGCAGCGTCAGCCTCCCGACATGATTCTCAAGAAACAGAAATGCTAGATGAAGATATGAACGTAGCTTTGTAGTTGATTACAGCATTTCCCCTACACTAGCATCACAGGTGCTTGCTCTAACTTGGCAGTGTGATATGTGGTTGCATGTTGCATATGGTGTGTAGATTGTAATTCTTCCAATCTGGTTAAACTGCATGTGCTAGTCTGCTTAGCTTATTGTCGGAGTAATGGGCCACGGGTAGGCCAAGCCGAGTCCCATAACCTTTCAAGACATCGGGGTAGGCTGCGCCCCACAAGACCCCAGGGCGAAGAGCCGCCTCCTGAGGAGTCGACGGTAGGGCGGCCGACTGCCCGCTCACGGCCGAGTCCCAGGGACGACTTCCAGAGAAGCCGGCTTTGGGGAGTCGGCCGGCGACTCCAACAAACCATGACCTCATCGAAGGGGACGGGGCAGGGCGTGGCTACAGTGAAGCCCACTCCCCGCCCCTTACCAAGGGCAGGCATGGCCACAGCACGCCGTACCCGGGAAGATCTCCGTGCGGCATGGCACTGTTGCCCGGCCGGCCCTGACATCAGAACCACAGTACCAAGTCCTGCTCCCACGACGGCTTGTCTGTACGGCCTGGAGGCAGCGGGGCCCACCAGTCAGCGAGACCTCGGGAGATGGCGGGAGAACCGCCAGTCGGACCCATCGAGAGTCGGCCCGGGGGAGTCGGCCGAGCCCTCCCCCGAGGCCCACGCGCCATTAATCAAGATGAGATGGGGAGTGGCCACAGTGATCGCCCGCCAGGCGGCGGGGCTGTTGCCACGACCCCATGACCAAGCCTGCGTCATCAGAAGCACGACTACAGTAATTAGCGGACGGCAAGACCCGCCCGCGGCGGACGTGGCCTGTCGGCTCCGTACCAGACCAGTCGGCGGGGCCCAGCAGTCGGCGGAGAAGTCGGAGGTCGGAGGCACTGACAGCGGGGGCCCGCGCCCAGTCGAATTACCATTGTACCCTTGGGGGGTAGGTCTATATAAACCCCCAGGGCACCCATGCAAGGGGTTGGATCCCAGTAGTTCTAGACCATACCAGATAGAAGGAGAGAGCTAGCCTTGCCCTCTTCTACCACCAGAAACAGCTCAAGGAGCAACCGTGTAAACACTTGTCCATAGTGATCATGCGGAGACCCCGCAGAGCAGCAGTAGGGGTATTATCTCCCCGGAGAGCCCCGAAGCTGGGTAAGATTCGCCGGCGTGCATGTCTTTGCCTCATCCCGTTTCCAGGCACCGGCGACGTTCTACTTGCCCCCACCATGATAAGCCATCCGTTGGCATATGTCGCACCAAACCCCCGACATTTGGCGCCCACCGTGGGGCCTGGTGCACCGCCGTCCGGAGATCTGTTCTGGATGGGAACCCTTTTCCTCCCTGGCGAGCGCAGCCAGCCAGGCACGCCAGGCGAAGTTTGCATCGACGCGCTGCGTGGCGTTGAGATTGCCTGCGCAGCCAGCTCCTTGGCTGAACTTGTCGGCGAGGTCCGCCTCTCCGACGAACCTGCGTCCGATGCAGGCGCGGGCGGCCCCGAGAACCTCCTCGCGGGCCTCCTCGATCAACTCCATGTTCTCGGCGAGCCCGCCATAGACTTGGAGTCCATAGGCTCCATCGACCCGATGCTGGTCGACTCCGACACCGCGTCGATCGATGCGTTCCCCACCAACATGGTTGTCTACGACGAACCTCTTCCCCACGCAGAGAGCGCCGGAAGCACCATCATTGAGGTGCTAGTCATCAGTCATGACGAGTTCCCTGGCGGAGGAGCGCCCGACTCACTCGGCGCGGTGCTGCAAGACCTAGCTATGCCCATTCCGGAAGGTGCTGACGCGGAGACGCTAGAAGCGTGCCGCCTTCAGCTCATTGAAGGCGCGAAGAAGCTGGCCAGCATGAGACGCTTGGCAAAAGCTTACCAGTGGGAGATGGATCGCGCCGTTGGCGGCTCGCCGGCCCCGGCAGGGCCCAGCCGCCTTGGCGCGGTCCAGCAGCGCGGTGTAGCCATCGCCAGCCTGTTTGGGGCTAGCCGCCCCGTGTACGCTACACCGGCGGAGAACATCCGAGCCGCCCAGGCAGCGGCGGATGAGCTAGTCAATTTCAAGGGTGAAGAACGCCGCCTCATGATGGAGCGAGTCCAGCGGCTCCTCGACGCGGCCGCCGCGCAGAACGAGGCTGGCTGCCGCACAAAGGCACCGCAGCGGCCAAACGACGACCCGCACCGAGATCAAGGCGTGACGTCTCGGACGCCGACTGGCGGCGCCAGATGAAGAAAGGACAAGGAGCCGGCTATCAGCCACAGTCGGACTCGCAGTACCACAGAGCGCGACCAAGATGGCCGCCCGAGAGCAGTGGAACAACGGGACGACTGTCCGCCTCCCCCTCCCCACAAGGAGAGGCGAGTCTCCCCGCCGGCTGTTGACCATCCGACTCTCGGTGACCGCCTTGGCCGCCGAGAGGGAGTTGGAGAGAATGACGCCCGCCACCGGATCGACCGACTTCACCGGTCCCTGGCGCTGGAAGAAGAAGACGAGCTGGTCCGCCTTGTTTCGGGCCCCGCATTCGGGACGAGCCCTTTCCCAGAGGGTTCACGCTCCCAAGAGACACGCCCAAGTATACCGATTCCATGAAGCCGAAAGACTGGCTAGTCGACTACTCCATGGCTGTCAGCATAGCAAACGGCAACAAGCGTGTCGTCGTAAAGTACATTCCGCTCATGCTCCAGGGCACGGCCCGGACATGGCTGAACAGCCTAAAGCTCCGCAGCATCAACAGCTGGGTCGACTTCACTGAAGCGTTCGTCCGCAACTTCACCAACACGTACAAGCGTCCTCCCAAGCCTCGTCAGCTCTCCTTGTGCGTACAAGGTCCTGACGAGTCGACTCGCGACTACCTCATGCGTTGGGCTGAGCTCCGTAACTCCTGCAAGGGCGTGCACGAGGTGCAGGCTATCGAGTACTTCACAGCCGGGTGCCGAGAAGGCACCCTCCTCAAGCACAAGCTCCTCTGCGACGAGCCAGAAACCCTCGACGAGCTGCTGATCATAGCGGACAAGTACGCCACGGCCGACTCCTCCATGAAGGCGGAAATTCAAATCAGCACGACTGGCAAAGTAGCTCCTCCGGCTCCAAGAACTCCGGCGACAGACGCCGGCCGGCGACAACAGCAGGGCGACAACAAGCGCAAGGCCCCGCAGCCGGCTTCCGGCAGCCGGCAGGTCGCGACCGTTGAAGCCCAGCAGCCAGAAGAGCAGCCTCCGCCCAAGCGACAGAAAGGCGGCAAGCCAAACTGGTTGCCGGCCTTCTCCTATGAGCAGACCTTGGATGGACCTTGCAAGTTCCACAGCGGCGCGAAGCCGTCGAATCACACCACCCGGAAGTGCCACCGGCTCACCAGGATCGCCAAGGGAGACGGCCTCCTGCCACCCCCACCTGCTAGGCAGCCGCCTCCGCCTCCGCCCCAGCAGCCGGCAGTCAGGCCAGTCGGTGCAGTACAAGACGAATACCCTGAAGAGCATGGAGCCTATGTGGTGTTCACCAGTGTGGCTGATGATCGACGCAGCAGGCGGCTGCAGCGACAAGAGGTGAACGCAGTAGCCTCAAAGACGCCAGAGTTCATGCACTAGTCTGAGAAGCCCATCAGCTGGAGCAGGGCTGACCACCCAGAAGTGATGCCGAGTCCGGGCTCCTACGCCTTGGTCCTGGACGCCACCTTTCCTATGGACAAACGGGTCGCGCGCTTCTCGCGAGTTCTGATAGACGGGGGCAGCAGCATCAATATCCTGTACAAGGACACCATGGAGAAGTTAGGAATCAAGCAAAGACAGCTTCAGAACAGCTGGACTGTGTTCCACGGCATTGTTCCTCGGCTTTCCTGCTCACCAATCGGCAAGATCCTGATGGACGTCCTCTTTGGGGACAAAGATCACTTCCGAAGAGAGTCTATTTGGTTTGAGGTGGTGGACCTTGATGAAGGAAATATGCCCTAGAGGCAATAATAAAGTTATTATTTATTTCCTTATATCATGATAAATGTTTATTATTCATGCTAGAATTGTATTAACCGGAAACATAATACATGTGTGAATACATAGACAAACAGAGTGTCACTAGTATGCCTCTACTTGACTAGCTCGTTAATCAAAGATGGTTATGTTTCCTAACCATGAACAAAGAGTTGTTATTTGATTAACGAGGTTACATCATTAGTTGAATGATCTGATTGACATGACCCATTCCATTAGCTTAGCACCCGATCGTTTAGTATGTTGCTATTGCTTTTCTTCATGACTTATACATGTTCCTATGACTATGAGATTATGCAACTCCCGTTTACCGGAGGAACACTTTGTGTGCTACCAAACGTCACAACGTAAATGGGTGATTATAAAGGAGCTCTACAGGTGTCTCCAAAGGTAGATGTTGGGTTGGCGTATTTCGAGATTAGGATTTGTCACTCCGATTGTCGGAGAGGTATCTCTGGGGCCCTCTCGGTAATGCACATCACATAAGCCTTGCAAGCATTGCAACTAATGAGTTGGTTGCGGGATGATGTATTACAGAACGAGTAAAGAGACTTGCCGGTAACGAGATTGAACTAGGTATTGGATACCGATGATCGAATCTCGGGCAAGTAGCATACCGATGACAAAGGGAACAACGTATGTTGTTATGTGGTCTGACCGATAAAGATCTTCGTAGAATCTGTAGGATCCAATATGGGCATCCAGGTCCCGCTATTGGTTATTGACCGGAGAAGTGTCTCAGTCATGTCTACATTGTTCTCGAACCGTAGGGTCCGCACGCTTAACGTTACGATGACAGTTATTATGAGTTTATGCATTTTGATGTACCGAAGGTTGTTCGGAGTCCCGGATGTGATCACGAACATGACGAGGAGTCTCGAAATGGTCGAGACATAAAGATTGATATATTGGAAGCCTATATTTGGATATCGGAAGTGTTCCGGGTGAAATCGGGATTTTACCGGAGTACCGGGAGGTTACCGGAACCCCCCGGGAGCCATATGGGCCTTCATGGGCCTTAGTGGAAAGGAGAAAGGGGCAGCCCAAGGTGGCTGCGCGCCTCCCCCCTCCCCTAGTCCTATTAGGACTAGGAGAGGTGGCCGGCCCCCCTCTCTCTCTTTCCCCCCCTTGAGGATTCCTATTCCAACTAGGATTGGGGGGGGATCCTACTCCCAGAGGGAGTAGGACTCCTCCTGGCGCGCCCCAAGGCTAGCCGCACCTCTCCCCCCTTGCTCCTTTATATACAGGGGCAAGGGGCACCTCTAGACACACAATTGATCCCCGTGATCATTCCATAGCCGTGTGCGGTGCCCCCTGCCACCATATTCCACCTCGATCATATTGTAGCGGTGCTTAGGCGAAGCCCTGCGACGGTAGAACATCAAGATCGTTACCACGCCGTCGTGCTGACGGAACTCTTCCCTGACGCTTTGCTAGATCGGAGCCCGGGGATCGTCATCGAGTTGTACGTGTGCTAAGAACTCGGAGGTGCCGGAGTAACGGTGCTTGGATCGGTCGGATCGGGAAAACGTACGACTACTTCCTCTATGTTGTGTGATCGCTTCCGCAGTCGGTCTGCGTTGGTACGTAGACAACACTCTCCCCTCTCGTTGCTATGCATCACCATGATCTTGCGCGTGCGTAGGAATTTTTTTTAAATTACTACGTTCCCCAATAGTGGCATCCGAGCCTAGGTTTTATATGTTGATGTTATATGCACGAGTAGAACACAAGTGAGTTGTGGGCGACATAAGTCATACTGCCTACCAGCATGTCATACTTTGGTTCGGCGGTATTGTTGGACGAGACGACCCGGACCAACATTACGCGTACGCTTACGCGAGACCGGTTCCCCCGACGTGCTTTGCACACAGGTGGCTTGCGGGCGACTGGCTCTCCAACTTTAGTTGAACCAAGTGTGGCTACGCCCGGTCCTTGCGAAGGTTAAAATGGAGTCTATTTGACAAACTATCGTTGTGGTTTTGATGCGTAGGTGAGATTGGTTCTTGCTTAAACCCGTAGCAGCCACGTAAAACTTGCAACAACAAAGTAGAGGACGTCTAACTTGTTTTTGCAGGGCATGTTGTGATGTGATATGGTCAAGGCATGATGCTGAATTTTATTGTATGAGATGATCATGTTTTGTAACCGAGTTATCGGCAACTGGCAGGAGCCATATGGTTGTCGCTTTATTGTATGCAATGCAATCGCGATGTAATGCTTTACTTTATTACTAAACGGTAGTGATAGTCGTGGAAGCATAAGATTAGCGAGACGACAATGATGCTACGATGGAGATCAAGGTGTCGCGTCGGTGACGATGGTGATCATAACGGTGCTTCAGAGATGGAGATCACAAGCACAAGATGATGATGGCCATATCACATCACTTATATTGATTGCATGAGATGTTTATCCTTTTATGCATCTTATCTTGCTTTGATTGACGGTAGCATTATAAGATGATCTCTCACTAAATTATCAAGAAGTGTTCTCCCTGAGTATGCACCGTTGCCAAAGTTCATCATGCCCAGACACCACGTGATGATCGGGTGTGATAAGCTCTACGTCCATCTACAATGGGTGCAAGCCAGTTTTGCACACGCAGAATACTCAGGTTAAACTTGACGAGCCTAGCATATGCAGATATGGCCTCGGAACACGGAGACCGAAAGGTCGAGCGTGAATCATATAGTAGATATGATCAACATAACGATGTTCACCATTGAAAACTACTCCATCTCACGTGATGATCGGTTATGGTTTAGTTGATTTGGATCACGTAATCACTTAGAAGATTAGAGGGATGTCTATCTAAGTGGGAGTTCTTAAGTAATTTGATTAATTGAACTTAAACTTATCATGAACTTAGTACCTGATAGTATCTTGCTTGTTTATGTTGATTGTAGATAGATGGCTCGTGTTGTTGTTCCGTTGAATTTTAATGCGTTCCTTGAGAAAGCAAAGTTGAAAGATGATGGTAGCAATTATACGGACTGGGTCCGTAACTTGAGAATTATCCTCATTGCTGCTCAGAAGAATTACGTCCTGGAAGCACCGCTGGGTGCCAGGCCTGCTGCTGGAGCAACACCAGATGTTATGAATGTCTGGCAGAGCAAAGCTGATGACTACTCGATAGTTCAGTGCGCCATGCTTTACGGCTTAGAATCGGGACTTCAACGACGTTTTGAACGTCATGGAGCATATGAGATGTTCCAGGAGTTGAAGTTAATATTTCAAGCAAATGCCCGGATTGAGAGATATGAAGTCTCCAATAAGTTCTATAGCTGCAAGATGGAGGAGAACAGTTCTGTCAGTGAGCATACACTCAAAATGTCTAGGTATAATAATCACTTGATTCAATTGGGAGTTAATCTTCCGGATGATTGCGTCATTGACAGAATTCTCCAATCACTGCCACCAAGCTACAAGAGCTTCGTGATGAACTATAATATGCAAGGGATGAACAAGACTATTCCCGAGCTCTTCGCAATGCTGAAAGCTGCGGAGGTAGAAATCAAGAAGGAGCATCAAGTGTTGATGGTTAACAAGACCACTAGTTTCAAGAAAAAGGGAAAAGGGAAGAAGAAGGGGAACTTCAAGAAGAATAGCAAGCAAGTTGCTGCTCAGGAGAAGAAACCCAAGTCTGGACCTAGCCTGAAACTGAGTGCTTCTACTGCAAGCAGACTGGTCACTAGAAGCGGAACTGCCCCAAGTATTTGGCGGATAAGAAGGATGGCAAGGTGAACAAAGGTATATGTGATATACATGTTATTGATGTGTACCTTACTAGAGCTTGCAGTAGCACCTGGGTATTTGATACTGGTTCTGTTGCTAATATTTGCAACTCGAAACAGGGACTACGGAATAAGCGGGCACTGGCAAAGGACGAGGTGATGATGCGCGTGGGAAACAGTTCCAAAGTCGATGTGATCGCGGTCGGCACGCTACCTCTACATCTACCTTCGGGATTAATATTAGACCTAAATAATTGTTATTTGGTGCCAGCGTTAAGCATGAACATTATATCTGGATCTTGTTTGATGCGAGACGGTTATTCGTTTAAATCAGAGAATAATGGTTGTTCTATTTATATGAGTAATATCTTTTATGGTCATGCACCTTTGAAGAGTGGTCTATTTTTGATGAATCTCGATAGTAGTGATACACATATTCATAATGTTAAAGCCAAAAGATACATAGTTGATAATGAAAGTCCAACTTATTTGTGGCACTGTCGTTTAGGTCATATCGGTGTAAAGCGCATGAAGAAACTCCATACTGATGGACTTTTGGAACCACTTGATTATGAATCACTTGGTACTTGCGAACCGTGCCTCATGGGCAAGATGACTAAAACACCGTTCTCCGGTACTATGGAGAGAGCAACAGATTTGTTGGAAATCATACATACCGATGTATGTGGTCCGATGAATATTGAGGCTCGTGGCGGGTATCGTTATTTTCTCACCTTCACAGATGACTTAAGCAGATATGGGTATATCTACTTAATGAAACATAAATCTGAAACATTTGAAGAGTTCAAAGAATTTCAAAGTGAAGTTGAAAATCATCGTAACAAGAAAATAAAGTTTCTACGATCTGATCGTGGAGGAGAATATTTGAGTTACGAGTTTGGAGTACATTTGAAAAATTGTGGAATAGTTTCGCAACTCACGCCACCCGGAACACCACAGCGTAATGGTGTGTCCGAACGTCGTAATCGTACTTTACTAGATATGGTGTGATCTATGATGTCTCTTACTGATTTACCGCTATCGTTTTGGGGTTATGCTTTAGAGACGGCCGCATTCGCGTTAAACAGGGCACCATCAAAATCCGTTGAGACGACGCCTTATGAACTGTGGTTTGGCAAGAAACCAAAGTTGTCATTTCTTAAAGTTTGGGGCTGCGATGCTTATGAGAAAAAGCTTCAACCTGATAAGCTTGAACCCAAATCGGAGAAATGTGTCTTCATAGGATACCCAAAGGAGACTGTTGGGTACACCTTCTATCACAGATCCGAAGGCAAGATATTCGTTGCTAAGAATGGATCCTTTCTAGAGAAGGAGTTTCTCTCGAAAGAAGTGAGTGGGAGGAAAGTAGAACTTGACGAGGTAACTGTACCTGCTCCTTTATTGGAAAGTAGTACATCACAGAAAACTATTTCTGCGACACCTACACCAATAAGTGAGGAAGCTAATGATGATGATCATGAAACTTCAGATCAAGATACTACCGAACCTCGTAGATCAACCAGAGTAAGATCCGCGCCAGAGTGGTACGGTAATCCTGTTCTGGAAATCATGCTACTAGATCATGATGAACCTACGAACTATGAAGAAGCGATGGTGAGCCCAGATTCCGCAAAGTGGCTTGAAGCCATGAAATCTGAGATGGGATCCATGTATGAGAACAAAGTATGGACTTTGGTTGACTTGCCCGATGATCGGCAAGCAATTGAGAATAAATGGATCTTCAAGAAGAAGACTGACGCTGATGGTAATGTTACTGTCTACAAAGCTCGACTTGTCGCAAAAGATTTTCGACAAGTTCAAGGGGTTGACTACGATGAGACCTTCTCACCCGTAGCGATGCTTAAGTCTGTCCGAATCTTGTTAGCAATTGCCGCATTTTATGATTATGAAATTTGGCAGATGGATGTCAAAACTGCATTCCTGAATGGATTTCTGGAAGAAGAGTTGTATATGATGCAACCGGAAGGTTTTGACGATCCAAAGGGAGCTAACAAAGTGTGCAAGCTCCAGCGATCCATTTATGGACTGGTGCAAGCCTCTCGGAGTTGGAATAAACGTTTTGATAGTGTGATCAAAGCATTTGGTTTTATACAGACTTTCGGAGAAGCCTGTATTTACAAGAAAGTGAGTGGGAGCTCTGTAGCATTTCTAATATTATATGTGGATGACATATTGCTAATTGGAAATGATATAGAATTTCTGGATAGCATAAAGGGATACTTGAATAAGAGTTTTTCAATGAAAGACCTCGGTGAAGCTGCTTACATATTAGGCATAAAGATCTATAGAGATAGATCAAGACGCTTAATTGGACTTTCACAAAGCACATACCTTGACAAGATTTTGAAGAAGTTCAAAATGGATCAAGCAAAGAAAAGGTTCTTGCCTGTGTTACAAGGTGTGAAGTTGAGTCAGACTCAATGCCCGACCACTGCAGAAGATAGAGAGAAAATGAAAGATGTTCCCTATGCTTCAGCCATAGGCTCTATCATGTATGCAATGCTGTGTACCAGACCTGATGTGTGCCTTGCTATAAGTTTAGCAGGGAGGTACCAAAGTAATCCAGGAGTGCATCACTAGACAACGGTCAAGAACATCCTGAAATACCTGAAAAGGACTAAGGATATGTTTCTCGTATATGGAGGTGACAAAGAGCTCACCGTAAAAGGTTACGTTGATGCAAGCTTTAACACTGATCCGGATGATTCTAAATCGCAAACTGGATACGTGTTTACATTAAACGGTGGAGCTGTCACTTGGTGCAGTTCTAAACAAAGCGTCGTAGCAGGATCTACATGTGAAGCGGAGTACATAGCTGCTTCGGAAGTAGCGAACGAAGGAGTCTGGATGAAGGAGTTCATATCCGATCTAGGTGTCATACCTAGTGCATCGGGTTCAATGAAAATCTTTTGTGACAATACTGGTGCAATTGCCTTGGCAAAGGAATCCAGATTTCACAAAAGGACCAAACACATCAAGAGACGCTTCAATTCCATCCGGGATCTAGTCCAGGTGGGAGACATAGAGATTTGCAAGATTCATACGGATCTGAATGTTGCAGACCCGTTGACTAAGCCTCTTCCACGAGCAAAACATGATCAGCACCAAAGCTCCATGGGTGTTAGAATCATTACAGTGTAATCTAGATTATTGACTCTAGTGCAAGTGGGAGACTGAAGGAAATATGCCCTAGAGGCAATAATAAAGTTATTATTTATTTCCTTATATCATGATAAATGTTTATTATTCATGCTAGAATTGTATTAACCGGAAACATAAGACATGTGTCAATACATAGACAAACAGAGTGTCACTAGTATGCCTCTACTTGACTAGCTCGTTAATCAAAGATGGTTATGTTTCCTAACCATGAACAAAGAGTTGTTATTTGATTAACGAGGTTACATCATTAGTTGAATGATCTGATTGACATGACCCATTCCATTAGCTTAGCACCCGATTGTTTAGTATGTTGCTATTGCTTTTCTTCATGACTTATACATGTTCCTATGACTATGAGATTATGCAACTCCCGTTTACCAGAGGAACACTTTGTGTGCTACCAAACGTCACAACGTAAATGGGTGATTATAAAGGAGCTCTACAGGTGTCTCCAAAGGTAGATGTTGGGTTGGCGTATTTTGAGATTAGGATTTGTCACTTCGATTGTCGGAGAGGTATCTCTGGGGCCCTCTCGGTAATGCACATCACATAAGCCTTGCAAGCATTGCAACTAATGAGTTGGTTGCGGGATGATGTATTACAGAACGAGTAAAGAGACTTGCCGGTAACGAGATTGAACTAGGTATTGGATACCGACGATCGAATCTCGGGCAAGTAGCATACCGATGACAAAGGGAACAATGTATGTTGTTATGCGGTCTGACCGATAAAGATCTTCGTAGAATATGTAGGAGCCAATATGGGCATCCAGGTCCCGCTATTGGTTATTGACCGGAGAAGTGTCTCAGTCATGTCTACATTGTTCTCGAACCGTAGGGTCCGCACGCTTAACGTTACGATGACAGTTATTATGAGTTTATGCATTTTGATGTACCGAAGGTTGTTCGGAGTCCCGGATGTGATCACGGACATGACGAGGAGTCTCGAAATGGTCGAGACATAACGATTGATATATTGGAAGCCTATATTTGGATATCGGAAGTGTTCCGGGTGAAATCGGGATTTTACCGGAGTACCGGGAGGTTACCGGAACCCCCCGGGAGCCATATGGGCCTTCATGGGCCTTAGTGGAAAGGAGAAAGGGGCAGCCCAAGGTGGCCGCGCGCCTCCCCCTCCCCTAGTCCTATTAGGACTAGGAGAGGTGGCCGGCCCCCCTCTCTCTCTTTCCCCCCCTTGAGGATTCCTATTCCAACTAGGATTGGGGGGGGGGGAATCCTACTCCGAGAGGGAGTAGGACTCCTCCTGGCGCGCCCCAAGGCTGGCCGCACCTCTCCCCCCTTGCTCCTTTATATACAGGGGCAGGGGGCACCTCTAGACACACAATTGATCCCCGTGATCATTCCATAGCCGTGTGCGGTGCCCCCTGCCACCATATTCCACCTCGATCATATTGTAGCGGTGCTTAGGCGAAGCCCTGCGACGGTAGAACATCAAGATCGTCACCACGCCGTCGTGCTGACGGAACTCTTCCCCAACGCTTTGCTGGATCGGAGCCCGGGGATCGTCATCGAGTTGTACGTGTGCTAAGAACTCGGAGGTGCCGGAGTAACGGTGCTTGGATCGGTCGGATCGGGAAAACGTACGACTACTTCCTCTACGTTGTGTGATCGCTTCCGCAGTCGGTCTGCATTGGTACGTAGACAACACTCTCCCCTCTCATTGATGTGCATCACCATGTTCTTGCGTGTGCGTAGGAATTTTTTTGAAATTACTACGTTCCCCAACACTTGAGAGCCCATACCATGCGCTACTTGGCCGACCCGCCTTGGCCAAGTTCATGGCGGTCCCCCACTACGCCTACCTCAAGATGAAGATGCCCAGTTCCAGGGAATCTGAGTGTGGCCGGCGACTACCGGAAGTCGTCCGCTTGCGCGACCAAGAGCAGTCAGCTGGCCGAGTCCCTGGTGATCGCAGCCGAGAAGCGACTCCTTGAACGAGTTGTGGCGATGGCCGGCAAGCAGCCGGAGATATCGCCCGACCCGAAGGAGTCGGAAGCCGAAGGTTCGTTCAAGCCGGACAAAGAGACAAAGAAGATACCCTTGGATCCAGAGCACCCGGAGAGGTACGCTGTCATAGGTGCGAACCTCGACAGCAAATAGGAAGGCGAGCTCGTCGATTTCCTCCGTGAGAATCGGGACATCTTCGCATGGTCCCCCAAAGACATGCTAGGTGTACCGACGGATTTCGCCGAGCACAAGTTACATGTCCGATCTGATGCAATGTCGGCCAGGCAGCCTCTGCGCCGCTTATCAGAAGAGAAGAGAAGAGTTGTCGGAGAAGAGATAGCCCGACTCCTAGCAGCCGGCTTCATTATGGAAGTTTTCTTTCCGGAGTGGCTGGCAAATCCGGTCCTGGTACTAAAGAAAAACAAGCAGTGGCGTTTAAAACAGAGGAGGGGGATGGCTCGTACCACCGCCGGTAACCCAAACTACAGATAAGGAGGTTGCAGCCTTCATGGATTTAGCATACCACCTCAGAATAGTCTACGTGGCCCCTTGTTTTTACTACGATTTGATATAGTGAATCCAGTAATGCAGACAACCCTTTTTAAAGCGCTTTTAAAGCCCCTGACTCTCAAAAAGAGCTGGAGGTTTTGCCTCAACTCATTCCATGAATGTTGTTTCATTCCCCACGCGTGTGTATTGACTACACGAGCCTCAACAAGGCCTGCCCTAAGGACCCGTTTGCTCTGCCAAGAATTGATCAGGTGATAGACTCCACAACCGGATGCGAGCTGTTGAGTTTCTTGGATGCATACTCAGGATATCACCAGATCAAGCTGACCCCGGCTGACAGATTGAAGACCGCTTTCATCACGCCGTTTGGAGCATTCTGCTACCTCACCATGATGTTCGGCTTGAGGAATGCCGGCGCCACCTTTCAGCGTTGCATGCAGAAGTGTCTCCTCAAGCAGCTCGGCCGGAACGCCCATGTTTACGTGGACGACGTGGTGGTGAAGATGGAAAAGCGTGGAACACTGCTGGAACACCTCAAGGGGACCTTTGAGAACCTGCGCCGGTTCCAAATCAAGCTCAACCCCGAGAAGTGTGTCTTCGGAGTACCAGCCGGCCAACTGCTAGGTTTCTTGGTCTCTGAACGCGGCATAGAATGCAAGCCAGTAAAAATCAAGGCTATCGAGAGAATGGAGGTACCCAGCCGACTGCTGGGTGTGCAGAGGTTCACCGGCTGCTTAGCGTCCATCAGCCGATTCATCAGTCGGCTGGGCGAGAAAGGTCTCCCCTTATACCAACTCATGAAGAAGACCACTTTTTCGAGTGGAACCATAAGGCGGACGAAGCTTTTCACCAGTTGAAGAATATGCTGACTACTCCACCCATCCTGGCGGCTCCGACTCCCAAGGAACCTATGCTCCTGTACATCGCCGCCACCAGCCGAGTAGTCAGCACAGTCATGGTAGTGGAGCGCAAGGAGGAAGGCAAGGCGTTGCCTGTCCAGAGACCAGTATATTACCTGAGCGAGGTACTGTCGACCTCCAAGCAGAACTACCCCCACTACCAGAAGATGTGCTATGGCGTACACTTTGCTGCCAAGAAATTGAAGCCTTACTTTCAAGAGCATCCAATCACAGTGGTCTGCACGGCCCCACTTGCCGAGATCATCGGTAGCCAAGATGCCTCTGGTCGAGTTGCCAAGTGGGCCATAGAGCTGGCTCCTTACACCATCTACTACCATCCCCGCACCTCTATCAAATCACAAGCATTGGCCAACTTCCTCGTCGACTGGGCCGAGACCCAGTACCTGCCTCCAGCGCCTGACTCCACCCATTGGGGAATGCACTTCGACGGCTCCAAGATGCTCACCGGCTTGGGAGCCGACGTCGTCGTCACCTCTCCTAAAGGCGACAAGCTCAAATATGCACTGCAAATCCATTTTTCCGCCTCCAACAACGTTGCCGAGTACGAGGCGCTCATTCACGGGCTCCGGCTTGCCAAAGAACTTGGCATCCGCTGGATCTTGTGTTATGGCAACTTGGATTTAGTGGTCCAACAGTCATCTGGTGACTGGGACGCGAAAGACGCAAAATTGCGAGCTACCGTTTCCTCGTGCAGCAACTCAGCGGGTATTTCGAAGGGTGCGAGTTCCTCCACGTGCCAAGAAACGACAACGACCAAGCAGGCGCCTTGGCATGAATCGGCTCTACCCGCCAAGCGATACCATCTAGCGTCGCCCTTCAACGCCTCCTCAAGCCGTCTGTCAAGCCTTCACCAGAACCAAACTCCATTTTTGTGCCGGCTCCTCCCGAAGATGGCGGATCCGACTCCAGAGCTCCGGCAGACGGAACGGGGACTTTGGTGGATGACTCCAAAGCCGCCATAGTCGAGCCTGGCCCGAGGACTGCGGTGGCGGACTCGAAGATTCCAGAACTCGGCCCAAGGACCGCGCCAGTCGGCCTGGGGACTTCATCAACCCAGCAAGCAGCTGTTGACTCCAACTCGCCGCCTCCCAGCCCAGCCGCCCTCGTCCAAGTCGCAGTTCTGGTAGTCGAAGAAATAGCAGCACCCTCATGGGCCCAGTCCATCCTCAAATTCCTGATGAACAAAGAGCTACCAACTGTTGAGACCTCAGCTCGGCAAGTACAATGCCGGGCGGCATCCTATGCCATAGTCAACAGAGAGCTGGTCAGGCGCAGCGTCACTGGTGTCTACCAGCGCTACATAGAGCCAGAGCAAGGCCAGGCGATTCTCAAAGACATCCATCAAGGCGAATGCGGCCACCATGCGGCTCCAAGAGCACTCGTCGCCAAAGCCTTTCAGCACGGTTTCTTCTAGCCGACTGCCTTGGAAGAGGCCAAGGAGTTGGTCCAAAAATGCAAAGGGTGCCAGAAGTTCAGCTCCAAGCCGCACCAGCCAGCTTCTGCACTCAAGACCATCCCCATTGCCTGGCCTTTCACAGTTTGGGGTCTAGACATGATGGGACCATTCAAGACAGCACGAGGTGGTTTAACTCACCTACTTGTCGCAGTGGACAAGTTCACCAAGTGGGTGGAAGCGAAGCCAATTAAGAAACTGAACGGTCCGACTGCCGTGACCTTCATCACCGATATCACAATTCGGTATGGCATACCACACAGCATCATCACCTACAACGGCACAAATTTTGCCAAAGGCGCCTTGGCCCGTTTCTGCGCAACACAGGGCATCCGACTGGACCTAGCGTCCGTCGCCCATCCGTAGTCAAACGGCCAAGTGGAGCGAGCAAACGGCCTCATCCTGTCCGACATCAAGCCTCGGTTAATCGAGCCTCTGGAGCACTCGGCTGGCTACTGGCTCGACGAGCTGCCAGCCGTCCTCTAGAGTCTGCGCACGACTCCAAACAAGTCAACCGGCTTCACACCCTTCTTCCTCGTCTACGGTGCCGAAGCCGTCATCCCAACGGACATAGAGTTTGACTCCCCACGAGTCACCATGTACACCGAGGAGGAAGCAGAAGAAGCACGACAAGACGGCGTCGATCTGCTGGAAGAGGGCCGGCTGTTGGCACTCAGTCGGTCCAGCATCTACCAGCAGAGCCTGCGCCGATACCACAACAGGAAGGTCAGGCCAAGATCTTTCCAAGAAGGCGACCTTGTGCTCCGGCTGATCCAGCGAACAGCCGGCCAGCACAAGCTGTCGGTGCCTTGGGAAGGCCCTTTCATCATCAGCAAAGTACTGGGCAACGATTCCTACTACCTGATCGACACTCAGAAGCCCCGAGCACGCAAGAGGGACGACTCTGGCAAGGAGACAGAGCAGCCATGGAATGCAAATCTCCTTCGAAGATTTTACAGCTGATGCAGTATGTACCACGCTACCCTTTGTATTAAAGTACCAAGACTTCGGGCCCCCCGAGACGAGCTCGGGGACTGCCCTCTTTTGTCTGTATGATAAAAATTATGCCTACAAGTATGTTACTCTTCGTCATGCCGTTTGGCACCGGGCTCGACAAGTCGACCCGGGGACTTGCCGCCTTGCACTATGAAATGCTTCCTGCAGTCGGATAAGTAGTGTGTAAACGCCTAAACCGTCTCCTGTCAGAAGCCGCAGCTCGTAGAGCAACTGTACGATGGGCAGTAGTAAGGTAGAATGGGCACTCGCATGAAAAATGGCTAAAGACTCAAAGCATAAAACATAGCTCAAGATGGCCTCCAGCCTTTCTCGCAAACCGACTCTCGGATAGTCGAACTGCCGACTCCTATCCAACTTGCTCAAAAAAAATCTTGAAATCGGCTAAGTACTTGCTTTCCCAAAGTAGCCTAGCACTTGATCCAGCAACAGTCCGCAGAGCGGCTGTCCGATTGGCAAGGCAGGCAACTAAGAGAAAGCGGCAAAGGAAAAAAGCCAAAAGAACAATGAGCAAGAAAAGATATATATATATATACATAACATAGGCCCTTGGCCGAATTGTCGAGTGGAGGTTCAAAATACACCCCGCGGGTGGAATTGTGCGAATTAACAAGTTCTTCAAAGACTACTGAAGCAGATAAAATAAAAGATACAGCGGCAGCTTAGGAGGCAGCAGACGGATTCGGAGGGTCGGAGGAGGCGCCAGCGTCAGGCGTCGGGGCAGCCGGCTGGCTAGTCTCGGCTTGATCACCTCCGGTGGCAGTCGACTCGGTCGCACGCGGCTCATTGCTGGAGGTGCGGTCGGGCTGAGGCTGGCTGTCTGCTCCGCCTTCTGGTGCCTCCGCCTCGCCCCCATCCTCCGCCTCGTCCTCCTCCTCGACGCTGGAGCCAATCACCTCCGCCGAGTCTTCGCCGTAGTCTGGGTTCATCCCAAACCACTCCGGCGGTACCTCCTTGCCGTCTTCAGACCACTCGGGGACGAAGATGTTGGTGTCGGTGTACTCGGCGATCGCCGTAGCACGTTTGACGAGGGCGTCTTCCGCAGCCGCCAGCTCCGGCTGGGCCTCCGACCAAAGCGTGGCCAACCGGTCTAGATCCAGCCCCGGGTACCACGCCTTGACGAACTCCAAGGCCCGACGCGCTCCAGCCCGGGCCGAAGAGCCCTTCCAGGCCTCAAGACGACCAGCCGCGACCTCCAGCCAGTTGGCCGTCAGGCTGGGGGTGCGTGGAGCCTGCATATCCGGCCAAAGGGCGGCAATCGCCTGGGCACCGATGCGCTGGAGCCAGCGCAGCATCCGGTGAGCCGGCCGGAGGCGAGCCTCGATGCTCGGGATGTGCTCATGAAGAGTTCGGGGGGCATCGGCGGCGATCTCTGCGCCCTCCGCCCTCCGACCTTCACGGTCAGCCTCGATGGCTTGGATGGCGGCCTGCGACTGCCCAGGGAAGAAGTCTGCATAGACACGAAGAAACGAAGAAGCAAGTCAAAAACCAGGAGTCGGCACGATCTAAGTCGGCAGCTCGAAGAAAGAAAATAAAGAGGCTCACCATCAACGATGTCTTCAATCTCGTGGAAGCCGGAGGACAGCAGCGCCTCCTTGTCAGACCAGGAGGAGCGCTCGCTCGCGAACTCGGCCAAGAGGGCGGTTTCCGTCTCCTCCGCCTCCCTCTGCGACTTCACAAGCAGCTCCTTCTGCTCTGCCAACTGAGTGGCCAACAGATCGCGCTCTGTGGCGAGCTTGCTGCACTCCTCCCCTTTGGCGCGCAGGGCGGAGTTGGCTTCGCTCAGCTGCTGTTGAAGAGCAGCGTTGGCTCCTGAAGGAAAGGAAGAAAGACAACAGTCGTCAATAAAGTAGGTCGCCGGGGAGATCCAGCCTGGCTGCACAGCAGCCGGCCCGAATCTCAGGGACTACAGCCCACGGGTGCGCTAGCGTGCCCCCGTAGAGAAAAAAGGGGGACTTACTCCGGCTCTCCGCCAAGTCGGCGGTCCGCTTGCCCAGCTCTTCAATGTTACGGTTGAAGGCAGTGACGCGGAGGTTGTGGTAATCCCGCGACAAGCATTTCAGACAAAGTTAGTACCCAGAAGTTCATCAATTGGAGTTCCGGGCCGCCTGCTCAGCAGCCGGCCCGAAACTTGGGGACTACACCCAGTGGGTGCGCTGGCGTGCCCCCACAGAGAGGAGCAAGAAAACAAAGACCAAAGGAAAAAAAACATATCCGGATGGCTGCCCGCGACGCTAGGAACGCCTTGGTGCAACTCTGGAGAGCGTCGCCCTCAGCACGAAGCTTCACCTGGACGTCCAGGAGCGCCCGGCTCAGCGGCCCTGTGCTGCCTCCTCGCACCCACCCAACAGGTGCGGCGCTCGTCGCTTCGGCGTACTGGGGCCGCCGAGCTGGCGGTGCCGGCTTCCAGGGGGCGGGGTGCCGAAGTCGCCTTCTCCAGACGACGGCGCGTTGGCGAGCCAACTTGGAGGAGTAGCCTCGCCGCGGCCTCGTCTTCGGTCGGCGGCACCGAAGGGTCCGCTGGCTACTCGCCTTGCGCGCCTTCAGACGGCGGCGGAGGCGGCGGCGGAACGTTCGCGTCTGGAGTAGAGGGGTCGCCGCCTTCCCTCTCCTCGACGAGGTTCTCCCCGCCGGCTTCTCCAGTTGGCCCCGTGAACTCCGGAGGCGGCGGCGCAGAGTTCGGCGGGGTGACGAGCAAGGCCGACTGGCGGTGTGCGGCCTCCGCTAGTTTTTTCTTAGCGGAGGCCTTCGCCCTGTCGGCCTCCGCCTTCTCCAGGCGGAGGGACTCTTCTTCGTTGCGCCTCTCCTGCACATTCCGCTCCGTCGCCTCCCGGAGGTCAGCAGCGGGGTCAATCCGCCGAGTGGTGGCGGACGTCTCCGCTGACCCCATGATGGAGGCGGCGGCGACCCGCTCAAGAGAGAGGGGGGCCCTGAAGAAAGAGGGGCAAGCAGAGACTCAGACAAATCACGAAGAAAGAATAAAACTTTGAAGACAGAATACTTACGCGGAGACCAACGACGGCTTCTTCACTTCCTTACGGAAGCGGATGGCCTTCGCGGCTGCCTCGTCACGCCGGGTCGCCGCAGCCGAGCCCTTGGGCTTCTTCGGCAGACTGCCAAATAAAGTCGGCACGGCCCTGCGCTTCTTCCCGCCGCCTGGAGCGCCCGGCACGGCAGAAGAGCCCGCGCCAGGCTGGCTGGCTCCTGGCCGATGGTGAGGGGCGACTTCTCCCTCGGTGTTGTCTTCAGGCCAGTCGGCAAAGTTAGCCGAGGGCCTGAAGTCGCCTACTGTCCCTCCTCCTCCCTCGGCGTTGTCTTCCAGAGCCTCCGCCCCCAGATCAGGGTCGTCGACGTTGCTCTCCGCCCGGTCGGCGACGAACTCACGGGCCGGCCCCGAGGTGCCGGCTGGTGGGTGAAGAAGGGGATTCTAACCAAAGCCGACTAGTCAAAACAAAACCCGGCAAGAAGAAGACAATCTAAAGAAAGAAAAGAAAGGCGACTCACCACGGGCGGGGGGTTGGCGCGGGAGTATGCCTCCTTGCCGAATCGCCAGTCCTCCGGGAGCCTGCTGTCCGAGAGGTAGTTCACCATGAGGGCCACCTCTTCGTGAGGCATGTCCTTGGTGCACATCTGACTCGGGTCGCGGTGCCCACTCGTCTGGCATATCATGTGAGGGCGGCCTTGGAGTGGGAGAACTCGGCGCGAAACGAAGGCGGCCAGCAGGTCCGGACCAGTCAAACCCTCCGACTGCGTCAGCACTCAGAGTCGCAAGATGGCGCCGGCTCCCGCAGGCGTCAGCGACCTGGCCCGGTACGACCAGTTGGGCAGTCTCCCAGCCGGCAGGTTGACCCAGTCGCCCCTCGTGGCGACGTTCCTGATGTAGAAGTAGGATCTCTGCCACATCTTCACCGACTTTATCAGCGAGATGGAGGGGAAGGGGTTGTCGGCTCCGGACCTTCGCACGACGATGAAGGCGCCGCATTGAGCCGGCACGCCCGCGGCCTGGGTGCCGACTTGGAGAAGAACTCCCCCCAGAGCTCGAGGGTGGGAAGGACTTCGAGGAAGCCTTCACACAAGGCCACGAAGGCGGACAGCAGCACCATTGTGTTGGGGGTGAGGTGGTGCGGCTGGAGGCCGTAGAACTCCAAGAAAGACCAGAAAAAGCTGCTCGCCGGCAGCCCCGGCCAACGCAGGCAGTGCGAGCGGAAGATGACCCGCTCGCCCTCCTACGGGGCGGGGGAAATCTCCCCCTTCGATGCAAGACGCACCTGCACGCGATCCTCGCCGGGAAGCTGACGGGTCCGGCGGAGGAACTCAATGTGGTCTTCATGAACTTCAGAACCGTCCCAGGTGCCGGAACGCACTGGGGGAGGCGCAGCAGCGGAGGAAGAACTCATCGCGAGCTATCACCGCGGCGTTCGCCGGAGCTTGGGCGTGTGGTGGAGTGAAGAAGAGAAGAGGAAGGAGGAGAGCGAGGAGCAGCAAGGAGGAAGAGAGCGAGGGGTAGTGGGAAGGAGGGGCGCGCGTGCCCCCCTATTCCCCCTACTTATAGCCCCGTGGGCTACGAAGCCGAGGGGGCGGACGTGGGGATTTACTGCACCCACAACCCCACGACCCCCACGATCCATGTAAAGTTACTGCGCGTAGTAACTCCACGGGAATCCCAACCGTCCACCGGGGCCGCAGTGGATCCGCTCGGGCGCCGAGGCGCGGTAGTGGCGGGCCCCGCCTGTGGGCCTGTCCCGTCGCGCGCGTGGGCTGGCAGGACGGCCTAGCCACATGCCCTTGCGTAACAGACCAAGAACGGGCGGCGGCCTGGAGGCTTAGCTAGCACGCCGCTTAAATCCCGCCGCAACGTTCGAGATGCTGAGCGAGCCGGAATCAAGTGAATCCGAGTTGAGCAAGACCGATTCCTTCTAGTCAGCCTGGCAGAAGTCAATCAAGACCATGTGTTGAGCACCCGGAAAGAGAAACTGTTGAGGCTTCTCGGTCGATCGTCTGCGGCGCCTCACCAGCTTCGGGGACTATTGTCGGAGTAATGGGCCACGGGTAGGCCAAGCCGAGTCCCATAACCTTTCAAGACATCGGGGCAGGCTGCGCCCCTCAAGACCCCGGGGCGAAGAGCCGCCTCCCGAGGAGTCGACGGCAGGGCGGCCGACTGCCCGCTCACGGCCGAGTCCCATGGACGACTTCCAGAGAAGCCGGCTTTGGGGAGTCGGCCGGCGACTCGAACAAACCATGACCTCATCGAAGGGGACGGGGCAGGGGCGTGGCTACAGTGAAGCCCACTCCCAGCCCCTTACCAAGGGCAGGCATGGCCACAGCACGCCTTACCCAGGAAGATCTCCGTGCGGCATGGCACTGTTGCTCGACCGGCCCTGACATCAGCACCACAATACCAAGTCATGCTGCCATGACGGCTTATCTATACGGCTTGGAGGCAGCAGGGCCCACCAGTCAGCGAGACCTCGGGAGACGGCGGGAGAACCGCCAGTCAGACCCGTCGGGAGTCGGCCCAGGGGAGTCGGCCAAGCCCTCCCCCGGGGCCCACGCGCCATTAATCAAGATGAGATGGGGAGTGGCCATAGTGATCGCCCTCCAGGCTTCGCGGCTGTTGCCACGACCCCATGACCAAGCCTGCATCATCAGAAGCACGGCTACAGTAATCAGCGGCCGGCAAGACCCGCCCGTGGCGGACGCGGCCTGTCGGCTCCGTACCAGACCAGTCGGCGGGGCCCACCAGTCGGCGGGCCCCAGCAGTCGGCGGAGAAGTCGGAGGTCGGAGGCACTGACGGCGGGGCCCGCACCCAATCGAATTACCATTGTACCCCTGGGGGTAGGCCTATATAAACCCCCCAGGGCACCCATGCAAGGGGTTGGATCCCAGTAGTTCTAGACCATACCAGATAGAAGGAGAGAGCTAGCCTTGCCCTCTTCTACCACCAGAAACAGCTCAGGGAGCAACCGTGTAAACACTTGGCCATAGTGATCATGCGGAGACCCCGCAGAGCAGCAGTAGGGGTATTATCTCCCCGGAGAGCCCCGAAGCTGGGTAAGATTCGCCGGCGTGCATGTCTTCGCCTCATCCCGTTTCCAGGCACCGGCGACGTTCTACTCGCCCCCACCATGATAAGCCATCCGTTGGCATATATCGCACCAAACCCCCGACACTTATACATTATACCTATTAATGTGACATGCCTTCCTGTATTTAGTACATAGTACATCTGTCTATTAAGCATGTCCTTACATAAAACTATTGTTTTTTGTATCCCGCATCAATCAACATGACGAGACACCTTTAGTATATGCAGTGCTATATTAGTTGCATCTTTCATATGATTTATAGCATGCGCTGCTTCTAATTTGTTCAAATTCCATTTATGATGGGACGCTTTTAACTTGGCAGAGTCATATTGGTTGCATCTTTCATGTAGTGTCTAGCTTGCATTGCCTCTTATTTGCTGGAATGGTTTCTGCTTAGTTTACACAAACAATTGTGAAGATGCCATGCCGTCCTATTTTTCGTACATATTCCATCCTGGTATCATGTGTTTGCCTTACATCAAAGTAGTGATTGTCAGTATCATGCATGAATGAGTTCTGAAGAGAGAATTTTATTGCTTTTTCTTGTCGGTTTTACTTGACAATTCAAAATCAATAAAGCGGAAGGAAGTTAGCAAGGCAGCGGATAAAGGTGCTCCTTCCGAACGGAGGGCCTCTACAGTTTCTACTCCTCCACACCCCCAAGATGATTTCCAAGACAACACATGCATAGACACTCAACAAAGCTGTGTTTATGATGAGCACGTCTCCCCTAGTGCAGCATCATCGGTGCTCCCTCTAACTTGGCACTGTTATATGTGGTTGCATGTTATGTGTGATGTCTAGCTTGTATTGCTTCTAATTTTGTTGAATTCTATCTGCTTACTTTAAACATTATACTTGAATAAGACACGTGTTCCTGTTTCTAGAACATACAATATCTGTCTATCACACCATGTTCTTACATCAAATTACTACTGTTGTGTAACCTGCAACAATCACTTATCATAAGACACGTTTGACTTTGGAGTGTGATATAGGTTACATCTCACATTCTTTTCTAGCTTGTATTACTAATTTGTTGAAATGGCACTTATGGCGAGACAGTTTTAACTTGGTAGAGTGATATTCGTTGCATCTTTCATATGGTGTCTACCTTTCATTGATTCTAATTTGTTGAAATGTCTTCTCCTTAGTTTACACATCATAAGCTGTGAATATGCAACGCTGTGAATATGCAATGGCACTAATGACGAGAGACCTCTAACATGGTAGTGTGATGTTGTTTGCATCTTGCATATGATTTATTTCTTGTACTGCTTCACATTTGTTTAAACGCCATTTATGATGAGACACTGTTAACTTGGCGGAGCGATATTTGTAGCATCTTTCATATGGTGTCTACCTTCCATTGCATTGCTTCTAATTTGGTGAAATGTCTTCTTCTTAGTTTACACATCATAGTTCTGGTTATCTCTTCCGTCCTGTTTTTCATACATATTACATCCTCCTATCATGTGGTTGTCTAACATCAAAGTTTAGTTCGTCTGCATCACGCATCAATTTGTTCTGAAGAACTAAATTGTTATTCGTTTTTCTTGTCGGCTTGACTTAACATGGCACAGAGAAAGAGGAAGAAACACAGAATGTCAGGTAATGAGAAGCGGATGAATCCTGCAGATTCTACTGGTACTGATGGTGCAATAGAAGGTCAAAGTCCAGCAGAAAATTCTACAAACATGGCATCCCATGCTACACGAGTTGCAAAAAAAGACAAACTGAAACAAATAGCTGCCACCAAACAAGCAGAGACAGCCCTAGTTCTTGCAACACCTACCACAGTACTACCAGCTGCATGACGTACTCGTGCGTCAACTGAGCTAGCAGCACGTTCCCAAGCTCCCTTGCCACATGACACTACTTCCCAAGCACTCCTGACACAAGACGAGTTGGCAATATCAGATGAACCTTGTGAGCTTCAACAACAAGAAGGTAGTTGCTGGAGTCAAGTTACAGTTGCATGCTTCTTTATATGTAGTCTCACAGTTTGATGTACACTAACACTTCCTATGTTTGTTGTTGGACTAGCACCTAGGCACAAGAGGAAACAAACATCAGGGATAATGCTCGATAGGTTAACTAAATCTAGAGGAGGAAGAATGGAGATCCGTTTTGAGACAGGTTTAAAAAGGCCACGTGATGCTACAGAGTCAGCCAAGTTAGTATCAGAGGCAGCGGTTGCTGTTAGGTGTCATGTACGTATCCTCCCAACATGGATTCAGTACAGTAATGACAAAGATGAAACTCAGTTCAACATCTTCCTCGACCATTTATCTGTAAGTATGGTTATGTATGGAAACTAGTAATATCGTCTTGCTCTGTCCAATACTTTCTAGGTTGCTGATAATGAGACTCCCATAATTTTCAACATATGAGGTTCAAGTTGGATAGCCAAGATGATGCAACCAGACAAGCTTGCACCCATGTTTTCAAGTCTGCTCTGCAACAGTATCGGTATAACTTGAGGAAAACTCACTTTGAAGGCAAGGCTAACAGTGAACTTGCCCAAACATCTCTAGAGGAAAATATATCTGATGAAGACTAGAGAGGCCTCGTTAAACACTGGTTCAATCCGAAGTATCAGGTACATTATATATATGTCATCAGATCACATGTTGAAGTCCTATTTACGCATGTGCCACACAAATCTATCTTCTTGCAGGTGAACTGTTCAAAGAACAAGGCCAACCGTACGAAAGTGAAATTCCAACAAACGACAGGATCTCGTAGCTATATTGCAAACTGCGAGGCTCTTTTAATTAGCTGCTGTTTCACTCTTTTCGCTGTACCATATTATCAGATCTATATTGACTTGTTCCAAATGGAGAGGAAAGCCCGCAAGGACCAAAAAGTACCTGAACCAAATGCTGTGGAAATCTTCAAGGACTGTCACACCAGCAAGAAGAAGGGCATGACTACACCAGTCAAAGCCATTGTTGTAAGTCCTTAATCCTCATGCCTTTTAACTACTACTTACTCTGACTTGTGCCTTGAACTGCATGGTGTGCAGCCAATGTCTATTACTCTTTTCAATTGTATACACAATTGTCTTAGCGTATCATTGCACCTTACAAGGTTTAAAAGAGAGGAGTGATGTTCCTTTGATCTTGACCCGTAATCTAGTTCCGTGCTGGACTTGCCCACAAAACATTACAATTGCATGTTTGTCTGTTCTAAGTTGTTTTGTGATATGAATGACATCATACTATGCTTACCGTATTATAAACTTCGTCTCTTTATCCTTAGCCCTCAATACAATGTGAAGAAATAGATAATACATTAGCGATGGTACATGGTCATATGTTTGGAACCTGGTTTTATTATGTACTTTGCAATAAAATACAACTAATATTTTACATGGGTTCACCAGAATAAGTTTGTATATAGACCAAAGCTATTTTGTTTGGTTTTGCTGCCTCCTTAATATCTTCTGTTCTGGTACTACTAATGTAAAACCTCAACTTTTCAGCGAGCTATGGAAAAAATAGTGGAACCGCCACCTTCTGAAGGTGGTGAGGCAACTATAACCACAATGTCAGCTGTTGCTGCAGTGGGTCAGTATCTGTCCACTAACAGTGCCAAAAGCACGTTCCTGCGTAATACTGGGTTGGTTGTTAAGGCAATATCGTCCAAACTGCCTCATGATCAAGATATGCAAGCTCAAAGTAATGTTGTATCTGTGCTCCAGACACAAGTCCATTCCCTAACAGAGACCCTTTGTGAAACAAGGAGAAACATAGCTCAATGTCGTCAAGATATGCATGGTTTTGAAACCAGACTATCAGACATTTGCTATGTTGTTCAGGAGCCTAGGGGAAATGAAGGCGAGGGTTATGGTGCTCCATCGGACAATACAACATGAAAACGTAACAGTCAGGTCAAATGAACTGAGCTTCTGAACTTCTGGTGGTGCATTTATCTTCTAGACTGTTAAGTTTTATGCCAACCTTCCTTTTGTTATATAGTTGTAATTTATTTTGGTGCGATACAAAATTTATTCTTAACATGCAGCCACCGCCTGAAGAAAACAGCAAGCCATTTTTGTATAGTGTAGGGTGTTCCCTATATTTGCACTGATGGCGATCTTTGATGCCGAGTGGATGTAATCTGTGTAATCGCCTTAATAGCCTAGCGTTAGTTTCGGCCTTATTTATTTCCTAGCCTTCTTTTTCCCTGGTTTGCTAGTGGCCGCAACTACCATGGGCCATATACTGGTCGTAGGATCCATGGGTCTCCTACGGGCCATCGATAAATGGGCCTGTAATTGGTAGGCCTCGGGCCGTCGGATAAATGGGTCTACATGGGCCATAATCGGGCGTAATTGGTATCGGCCCAGCACGGTAACAGGCCGTTAACAGACCGTAGGATAGCAAAGGCTTAATTCTGTCATAGGTATAACGGGTCATTAATGGGCCAGAGTATAGGACGGGCTGGAAACGGTGCAATGGGTTAACAGGCCAGAAATGGGCCGACTCTTGCCATGGGCCGAATTTGGCCCATTAGGGTAACAGGCCAGTAACGGGCCGACTCTTGCCATGGGCCGAATTTGGCCCATTAGTGGAACAGGCCAGTAACGGGCCGACTCTTGCCATGGGCTGAATTTGGCCCATTAGGGGAACAGGCCGGTAACGGGATGGAAGTAATCGAGGGCCGAAAAGGAGCCCAAGAACGTATGGGCCGTCAATAGGACGAAAGCTAACACGGGCTGGAAACGGCCCATGTAAATCACGGGCCGTTAACGAGTATAAAGAAAATTACTCTTCATTATGGGCTAGAGTTACCGTGGGTCTGTAATGGGCCGAAAGATACGAAGGCCTCATATGGGACGAAAGACGTCGTGGGCCATACATGGGCCGAAAGTGAAATGGACTGGTATTATATTCGACGGCCCACATGACGTTGTTGGGCCGATTTCCTTTAGGGCCTAACGGGTCGTGAGTTAACGGGTCGTAAAATGGGCTATTTGCGAAGAGACCGTTAACAGGCTTTTCATGGGCCAGCCCGTTAACTTTTGATCAAGTCAAACGGGCCGGCTTTGTAAGCTAAATGGGCCACTGTTGGGCCGTGCCATGTGTCGACAAATCCTAGGCGCCCATCTAACCCATTGACAAGCTGACACGTGTTTCGTCCGGCCAATAAGAATTTTACACGTGGAAATTTCCCATTGGTCGGGGCTGTTAACGGGTTATCGGATCCAAAACCCGACCCGATAGCTTAACGGCGTTCCGTTACGGTGGATGTCATGTGTCGGTCACCCTTGACGAAAGCACTTCTGTGACACGCGATTTATCGTCATGGAAGTGGACACTTCCGTGATGATAATTTTGGTAATGTCATGGAACACTTCTACGACAGCACAGGTATGACTATCTTGATTCTGTCATAAATTTGTCATGGATGTACATGCATGACAAAAAACCCGACCTACTGTGACAAACACATATCATCACGGAAGTGTATTTTTTTGTAGTGGGGGGGTCTCCGGGCTATCCATGGGGCAGGGAGGCGCGCCCACCCCACCCACGTGGGCAGCCCGGGACTCTTCTGGTCCATCTCTGATGCTCCATGTGCTTCTTCTGGTCCAAAAATAAGCTCCGTCAAGTTTCAGGTCAGTTGGACTACGTTTGGTTTTCCTTTTTTGCGATACTCAAAAACAAGGAAAAAACAGAAACTGGCACTAGGCTCTAGGTTAATAGGTTAGTCCAAAAATCATATAAAATAGCATATAAATGCATATAAAACATCCTAGATGGATAATATAATAGCATGGAACAATCAAAAATTATAGATACGTTGGAGACGTATCAGTTGCTCACCTAGTTGCATATCTAGACAACCTACTTTGATGCAAAGTTTAAATTGGTAAAGAAAAGCTAAAAATTGTTAGTTGCCTATTCACCCCCCTCTAGTCAACTATACCGATCCTTTCACCTTGTGTGCTATCAGACGTCACAACGTAACTGGGTGATTATAAAGATGCTCTACAGGTGTCTCCGATGGTGTTTGTTGAGTTGGCATAGATCGAGATTAGGATTTTTCACTCCATGTATCGGAGAGGTATCTCTGGGCCCTCTCGGTAATGCACATCACTATAAGCCTTCCAAGCAATGTGACTAATGATTTAGTTACGGGATGATGAATTACGGAATGAGTAAAGAGACTTTTCAGTAACGAGATTGAACTAGGTATGATGATACCGACGATCGAATCTCGGGCAAGTAACATACCGATGACAAAGGGAACAACGTATGTTGTTATGCGGCTTGACCGATAAATATCTTCGTAGAATCTGTAGGAGCCAATATGAGCATCCAAGTTCTGCTATTGGTTATTGACCGGAGATGTGTCTCGGTCATGTCTACATAGTTCTCGAACCCATAGGGTCCGCACGCTTAACGTTCGATGACAATTTGTATTATGAGTTATGTGATTTGATGTACCGAAGGTTGTTCGGAGTCCCGGATGAGATCACTGACATGATGAGGAGTCTCGAAATGGTCGAGACGTAAAGATCAATATATTGGATGGCTATATTCGGACATCGGAAAGGTTCCGAGTGATTCGGGTATTTTTCGGAGTACCTGGGAGTTACGGGAATTCGCCGAGGGAAGTAGTGGGCCTTAATGGGCCATGCGGGAAAGGAGAGAAGGGCCTCAAGGGTTGACCCCCCTGGGCTGGTCCGAATTGGACTAGGAGGGGTAGTGCCCCCCTCTTTCCTTCTTCCTCTCCCTCTCATTCCTTCTTCTCCTACTTGGACTCGAAGAGGGGGGAAACCTACTCCTACCAGGAGTAGGAATCCCCCCTTTGGGTGCGCCCCTTGAGGCCGGCCCTCCTCCTCCTCCCCTCCTTTATATACGGGGGAGGGGCACCCCATAGACACACAAGTTGATTGTTTTAGCCGTGTGTGGTGCTATAACGCCCTCGATGCGGCTATATCTCCCACGTGTCAAAGCACGACTTAGAGTCATAACCGCATTGAAAGCATTGTCGCAAGTGAGGTAATCTTCACACAACCCATGTAATACATAAGGGAAAGAGATACATAGTTGGCTTACAATCGCCACGTCACACAATACATGAATAAATCATTACATCATCCAGATACAATCAAGGTCCGACCACGGAACCAAAATAAAAGAAGACTACCCCAGATGCTACACAGCTCCCCGATCATCCCAACTGGGCTCCACTGCTGATCAACTGAAACGAAACAACACAATGAACAAGATCTTCATCGAGCTCCTCCTTGAGCTCGGTTGAGTCACCTGCCCGGTAACATCGGCACCTGCAAACTGGTTTTGGAAGTATCTGTGAGTCACGGGGACTCAGCAATCTCACACCCTCGCGATCAAGACTATTTAAGCTTATAGGTAGGGTAAAAGGTATGAGGTGGAGCTGCAGCAAGCGACTAGCATATTTGGTGGCTAACATACGCAAATGAGAGCGAGAAGAGAAGGCAAAGCACGTTCGAGAAACTATGATCAAGAAGTGATCCTAGAACAACCTACGTCAAGCATAACTCCAACACCGTGTTCACTTCCCGGACTCCGTCGGAAAGAGACCATCACGGCTACACACGCGGTTGATGCATTTTACTTAAGATAAGTTTCAGGTTTTCTACAACCGGACATTAACAAATTCCCATCTGCCCATAACCGCGGGCACGGCTTTCGAAAGTTCAATCCCTGCAGGGGTGTCCCAACTTAGCCCATCACAAGCTATCACGGTCAACGAAGGATATTCCTTCTCCCAAGACAATCGGATCAGACTCGGCATCCCGGTTAGAAGACATCCTCGACAATGGTAAAACAAGTCCAGCAAGACCGCCCGATGCGCCGACATCCCGATAGGAGCTGCACATATCTCGTTCTCAAGGCACATCGGATAAGCAATCCGTACAACTAAAACCAGCCCTCGAGTTTCCCCGAGGTGGCGCTGTAAGGGGCTCTAGTTTGGACCAACACTTAGACAAGCGCTGGCCTGGGGGGTTAAAATAAAGATGACCCTCGAGATGCGTGACTCCCAAGGGAAAAGGCTAGGTGGCGAATGGTAAAACCAAGGTTGGGCCTTGCTGGAGGAGTTTTATTCAAAGCGAACTGTCAAGGGGTTCCCATTATAACCCAACCCTGTAAGGAACACAAAATCCGGGAACATAATACTGATATGACGGAAACTAGGGCGGGAAGAGTGGAACAAAACACCAGGCATAAGGCCGAGCCTTCCACCCTTTACCAAGTATATAGGTGCATTAATTAAATAAGAGATATTGTGATATCCCAACAAAATATCCATGTTCCAACAAGGAACAAACTCCAATTTTCACCTACAACTAACAACGCTATAAGAGGGGCTGAGCAAAGCGGTAACATAGCCAAACAACGGTTTGCTAGGACAAGGTGGGTTAGAGGCTTGGCTTAGCAACATGGGAGGCATGATATAGCAAGTGGTAGGTATCGCCACATAGGCATAGCAAAAGAGCGAGCATCTAGCAAGCAAAGATAGAAGTGATTTCGAGGGTATGGTCATCTTGCCTGAGATCCCGCAAGGAAGAAGAATGAGTCCGTGAAGAAGACAAACGGACGTAGCCAACGTATCCTCACAAATGCAACGTTACCGGATTACTGAGATGAAGTACACCGGAAAGAAAGCAAACAACATAGTAAACAAGCATCACATAAGCATGGCACGATGCGCAAACAAGTATGATGCATGTCCGGTTTAATGAGGCATGGCATGGCAAAATGCACAAACAACCCTACAAATTAAGTGGAGCTCAATACGCAACTCCGTTGCATATTGAAGAAACACCACGTGACTTATTTAGTTCGATCTTGTTTATGTACCCAACAATATTAAATGTTGTTAAACATGGCAAGAGGGTGAAGCAAAAGAAAACTACCTATCTAGACAAGTTTAAATGAGGCCGGAACAACAAGCAACAAGTCCAGAAAAATCCTCATGTGCATATTTTGGTTATGGTACTGTTCTGCCCTAAACACAATTTTAGAGTTGTTAAACATGCAAAGTAAAGCCACCATGTTAAACAAGGCATTTTTCTACCCCATTTACATATAAAGTTATTACAAACCGAGTTGTGGTTATTTAGTTATGAACCAAAGTATTTTAGCATGGCATAGGATCAAATTAATGCAAACAACAGGTTTAAACATTTCAAACATGGATGAAAATGACATATTATGAAACTAGACAAGATTCTAAACAAGTTTCATATATAAAACATTTTAATCCGGTGCACGGATGATGAGTTATTAAATGCACAAACATGGAGGATTTTTCTCCAAATCTGTAAAACACTGGATAAAAGCTAAATTCGTACCGAGAGAAAAAAATACTACATGGGCCGAATCCTGTTGGCCAAGAGAGGATCTGGAGGGCGGCTCACATCGGCCTTGAGGCCGTATCCGGCTGGCGCTGCGGAGTTGGGCCGGGGCGAACGGGGCCTTGGGCAGGTGGTCAACAGCAGCAGAAGGCCGGCTCGGGCGGTCGCGCTCAAAGAAGCAAGAGCGTTGCGCTCGTCTCGTTCGTGAAGCAGGGGATGGTGCTGCGGCTCCAGAGAAGCAGGACGTCGGCGGACGGTGGGGAATGGGTGGATCCGGCAGGTGGGGCGATAGGGCGGCGAGGTACAGCACTCCGGCGGCGGTGCCTGTCCTAGGGCAGAGAGAGGGTCAGGGAGAGAGAGACAAGCAAGGAAGAGGAGCGACGGGGAGCAGTTGACCTGGCAGGGAGATTGGCAAGGCTCGTCGGTGGTGAGAGCTTCGGTGGCCGGGGCTACGAAGTGGAGGAGGTACTCAGGCGGCTCGACAGCTCGGTGAGCGATGCGTGCAACGAGGAGGAGGGAGCTTGTGCTCCTGCATCCAGGAACGAGGTACGGTCGGGGACTCCGGTGCGAAATCCATGGAGGCCGGCGCATCGTGTTCTCCCTGTGAGAGAAAACAGAGAGGTGGATGGAGTGAGAGGGAGAAGAACCAGAGGAGGAAGGGAAGGAAGAGGTGGCGCGACGGGGCCGGCCTGAGGACGGGGTCACCGACTGGCAGGTTCACCGGGGCGGCGCGGCGTTGGAGGAGCTCGGCCTCGGGAGCGCTCAAGTGCGGCTGTGCTGGTTCGGTCCTTTGCTGGCCTGGAAGGAGGCTCGGGCGAGGAGGACGAGCATGAGGTGCTCAGGAGCTTGGGCTTGGGAGCGCTGACTGATTGGTGGTTCGGCTGCGAGGGGATCCAGGGGAGCGGGGCCCGGTGCCCAAGCGGCTGCTGCGAAGCAAAACGGGGAGGCTGCCGGCGTGGTGGTTTGAAGAGGCTGGTTGGATGGTTGGATCGAGGAGGAGCGGTGGCAGCTGCGATCTGGTTGGGTGGAGAAGGATCGGGAGGGATCCTGATGTGGAAGAGGACTGACGGCGGCGGCTGGGAGGATGTGACAGGGCTTCTAAATTCTAGGGTTAGGCAGGTTTATATAGTAGGGGATTAAATGTTAGACTATTTGATCCCTCCGATAAAATCGGACGGTCCGAGATAAAAAGGTTACGAAGCCCAAATAAGAAAACGGTGACGTTTTGTAGACGTTTGGGGATGATCCGGACACAACGGTGGCGACAGTCCGGGTCGGGTTCGGGACCACTTTCGGACGCACGCGAGGGGGGCTGCGGGCTGACGAGAGAGGTTAGGTTGGACCTGGCGGTAGGTAGTGAGCTGTGTAGACAGTCTCGAGCTGAGAGAAGAGAAGAGAGGGAGGCCCGGCGACTATTTTCGGAGACCGAAAACGTCCGACATGTGCCCGGCTATAATGCCGCTATAGTTTAACGGTTGGGCTATCAAACGAACTCCGAATGCGATGAAACTTGACAGGCGGTCTATCTACACTATAGCAACACCGCATGCCAACTTTCAAACCATTTCGAGAACATTTTTCCGGCCACTCATAAAATAATATTTCAGACGTGCCGCGTGCGCGTGCAAGTGTGTCTGGGCTCAGAACGGACAACGGAAGGAACTGAGAGACCCGGACGGATGCAAGTTTTGAAAACATGATGATGCAATGCGGATGATGACATGGCAAGAATGCAACACGCAAGCAAATGACAAGGCAACAACAGCGAATAACTGGAGGACACCTGGCATATCGGTCTCGGGGCGTCACAACACTCCACCACTACGAGAGGATCTCGTCCCGAGATCTAGAATGGCACCGGAGGGAAAAAAGGGAAGAGGAAGAGAACAGGTAAACTAAGTTGTTTCTTTGACAAACGAGTGAAACCAAAGAATCTTGAGAGGTTGAACAAATTTAAGGAAAGAATGCAACGGAGATGAACGAAATTGAAAACACTCCGTTAAGACAGAGGAAAATAAAGAACCCATTCGGGTAGCACTCCGGTTGAAAAGAAAAGGAATTGACTAAGAACTTGATAAAAAAGGGCACAACACTCCTGTTAAATGGATAGGCAAAGGAAAGAATGTGGTCTTGACAAACCGAGATGAGGAGTGAAAAGAGTAACATCACTAGACCTCCGGGAGAAAGAATAGAAGTTGGATCATCGGAACAAAATAACGGAGAAGAAAACAACATCTTCTACCTTAAATGAGCTTGCAAAAGCATCTTTAGGAAAAGGGTCGAACGGAGTTGTTGGAAAAACCAACAACGAAAAGAGTAAGCTTGTAGTGGACTTATGGAGAACGTCTCAAAGCTGAGGTGAAATTCTGCCACTCACGGCAAAAGACTGGATTGATATGAATAAGGAGATGAGGAACTTATTTCACCGGGAGGATAAATGAAGAACTTGGGTCATTTATACGCACCATAACTAGCAACAATCCTTAGGGAAGGCTTTAGGTGAAATATAACCCAAGATAACTCCAAAGAAGAGATTGATGGATTTAAAATACTCATTCTTAACAACATGTGAATCATGAAACATGAACTCAAATCATCAAGAATGACATAATACCACCTCCAATGATACGGAAAAAAAATTGCACTCCGGATAGCAAGATGAAGAATGCTTGAGCTCCTCTAAAAAGAATCTTGATGAACACTTCGAGAAGGAATTAAATCCTTTATGAACCATCATGTAGCACCTCGATGAAGAACTCCGGTAAACAAAAGGATAATGAAAAGAAAGAGAAGTTGAAAACACAAGGTGAAACCTTGTAATGCTTTAGATGGATCTCCGTGATAATTAGAGCTTGGAACTCCGAGAAAGAAAAGATGAACAAACTCCGAAGGAAGGAATTTATCACTTGGATGAAACAAGAATAAGAATTATATTATGCGTATCCTTCACCAATTTAATTGATGACAAACAACGGATCTGGCATACTACTTATTCTCGTGGAAAGGATTAATATAGATATAGCGTCAGACTTGGGAAGGTCTTCAACGATCCACCGGTAGGATTTGAAAGAACGAAAGAATTAATATGATAACGTAAGAAGAGGAATCTTGAACAAACCACCGTAAGAATTGAAAATGAACGAAGTAAAGGGATGAATCGCCGGGTAAGAATTGTGAAATGAATGAAGATACTTGAGACAATCTAGGTACATGAGAAACGAAGGGATCACGAACTGATTAGAGATCACTTGAACGATGCACCGGTAATATTGGAGAATGATAACTGACGGCTGAAAATGAATAAACCTGAATTGATGGACTCCGGATAACAAACTGAGAAGACTCTTGAATTGCTTCGGATGGGTGAAAAGAATTCCCACAATCGAAAACAATTATGAGAGGATGGCAACAAGCTAGAATCATGAATCTTGAAGAGAATGGAGCAAGATTGAGAGAAAAAAGTTCTTCGGTCTTCCATCTGAGAATGACGACGAGAAACACCACCATGAATTATTTAGACGCTCCGGAAGAATCAAAAGCGAAGAGATTGAGCCAACTATGAAAAGAATTTAACCAATCTTGGAGAAAGGCATTTGACTGATGATAAATCATTCTTACGTCAAACTTGGAAAAGAAATTTGAGGATAGCTCCGGGAAAATACAAACAGTCGGGTAAGATCCTGGGAAAAGACATGTGGGTTAGGGCCCACTCAAGAGAAACACCGTTGATGATTTAAAAGATAGATTGTGCCGGTTGAATTAAATGGCTTGAATGAGAAAACATCCTCAAAAGATCTTGAATGCATGAGAATAAACACTAGCATCTTCTGAGATATCTTCAGCACTCCAGAACAAAAGAATAGCGAGAGGTTAATGATTAAGAATTGCACCCGCATGAGAAAGCATTGTAACGAGGAAAGGATATGAGCAACAAAGCTTGACTTAAATCCACCGGAGATGAAAAGAATGAAGAATGACGAACTTGAAGAGCATCTTCATGAGAATCAACGGATAAGAACATTGATGGAAAAGAATGGAGAGACTTCATATTCATAAGATAGATACTTGATAAAGAAATCCGAGTCCTCGAAGAAAAAAGGGTGGGTGGGCGGGAAAAACAAAGGCAGCTTGGGACGAATGAAACAAACAACGTTGAGAAGACTATGAGTTGATCTTGCAGGTGAGACAAATGATAGGATCATCTTGAAGAGAATCGCACCGGCTGACAAGGATTGACATGACGAACTAGATGATAGAGAAGGGTTGGTATTCACATAGAAATATGAGAACACCGCTTAGACAAGGGATGGAATCCACATTTGACTTCGAAGCAACTCGAATACCACAATCAAAACAAAACAAAGGATTGGCTTGCAGAATAAGCCGGAACAAACATATGATAGAGATTTCGTCCTAAGTTTTCATGGTGGGACACGGGCTCGATCGTACAACACCATCATGTACAAGGCAATGCACATGACATACGAAGCGTCCCCGAGTCAGCATAGCCAAGGACTCTTTAAGACACAACGAGACCACTGTAAAACCAACCGTGGATAGGCGGACCACTAGACGTCGAACCCCAATTTCGTATCATACATCTGTCGGAAAGATATCCTAGGAGCTACTTGAATTCCCACTTATAAACGCCCGAAACTTTCCGGCTATGCAATCAGGTATTGGGGATACAGGAGAAGCATAATATCTCACCCAAACTAACAAATCCTACATCCAGTTGTATCCATCCTTCAACACATAACCAAGAAACTTTCGGAAATCGTTTACCTCAACCTTCGAAAAGCATCCGTTATACAAGTTATGGCAATACTCCCGAACTCCCGCCCCAGTACTAGGTGGCGTCGGGGTTATCTCACCAACAATTGCATAAAAGAGATTTTCGATGTCGGCGAAACTCTACATCAGGATGCCTCACCAGAGCGACGAAGGGACTGATGAGTAAAAAGAATCCTACTCTCTGATATATATATAATCCTAAATGACTCAAAACATTTTTCTAGACTCAACAACGCCAACGATTCGATCAAGCAGGGGGCTCCTAAGTCGGGGAAGGCTCTGATTACCAACTTGTAACGCCCTCGATGCGGCTATATCTCCCACGTGTCGAAGCACAACTTAGAGGCATAACCGCATTGAAAGCAATGTCGCAAGTGAGGTAATCTTCACACAACCCATGTAATACATAAGGGAAAGAGATACATAGTTGGCTTACAATCGCCACGTCACACAATACATGAATAAAGCATTACATCATCCAGATACAATCAAGGTCCGACTACGGAACCAAAATAAAAGAAGACTACCCCAAATGCTACACAGATCCCCGATCGTCCCAACTGGGCTCCACTGCTGATCAACTGAAATGAAACAACACAATGAACGAGATCTTCATCGAGCTCCTCCTTGAGCTCGGTTGAGTCACCTGCCCGGTAACATCGGCACCTGCAAACTGGTTTTGGAAGTATCTGTGAGTCACGGGGACTCATCAAACTCACACCCTCGCGATCAAGACTATTTAAGCTTATAGGTAGGGTAAAAGGTCTGAGGTGGAGCTGCAACAAGCGACTAGCATATTTGGTGGCTAACATACGCAAATGAGAGCGAGAAGAGAAGGCAAAGCATGTTCGAGAAACTATGATCAAGAAGTGATCCTAGAACAACCTACGTCAAGCATAACTCCAACACCGTGTTCACTTCCCGGACTCCGCCGGAAAGAGACCATCACGGCTACACACGCGGTTGATGCATTTTCCTTAAGATAAGTTTCATGTTTTCTACAACCGGACATTAACAAATTCCCATCTGCCCATAACCGCGGGCACGGCTTTTGAAAGTTCAATCCCTCCAGGGGTGTCCCAACTTAGCCCATCACAAGCTATCACGGTCAATGAAGGATATTCCTTCTCCCAAGACAATCCGATCAGACTCGGCATCCCGGTTACAAGACATCCTCGACAATGGTAAAACAAGTCTAGCAAGACCGCCCGATGCGCCGACATCCCGATAGGAGCTGCACATATCTCGTTCTCAGGGCACACCGGATAAGCAATCCGTACAACTAAAACCAGCCCTCGAGTTTCCCCGAGGTGGTGCTGTAAGGGGCTCTAGTTTGGACCAACACTTAGACAAGCGCTGGCCCGGGGGGTTAAAATAAAGATGACCCTCGAGATGTGCGACTCCCAAGGGAAAAGGCTAGGTGGCGAATGGTAAAACCAAGGTTGGGCCTTGCTGGAGGAGTTTTATTCAAAGTGAACTGTCAAGGGGTTCCCATTATAACCCAACCGTGTAAGGAACTCAAAATCCGGGAACATAATACTGATATGACGGAAACTAGGGCGGCAAGAGTGGAACAAAACACCAGGCATAAGGCCGAGCTTTCCACCCTTTACCAAGTATATAGGTGCATTAATTAAATAAGAGATATTGTGATATCCCAACAAAATATCCATGTTCCAACAAGGAACAAACTCCAATCTTCACCTGCAACTAACAACGCTATAAGAGGGGCTGAGCAAAGCGGTAACATAGCCAAACAACGGTTTGCTAGGACAAGGTGGGTTAGAGGCTTGGCTTAACAACATGGGAGGCATGATATAGCAAGTGGTAGGCATCGCAGCATAGGCATAGCAAAAGAGCGAGCATCTAGCAAGCCAAGATAGAAGTGATTTCGAGGGTATGGTCTTTGTGGGAGTCCTGGATTAGGGGGTCTCCAGACAGCCGGACTATCTCCATTGGCCGGACTATTAGACTATGAAGATACAAGATTGAAGACTTCGTCTCGTGTCCGGATGGGACTCTACTTGGCGTGGAAGGCAAGCTAGGCAATACGTATATGGATATGTCCTCCTTTGTAACCGACCTTTGTAACCCTAACCCTCTCCAGTGTCTATATAAACCGAAGGGTTTTAGTCCGTAGGACAACAATGACAACATACAATCATACCGTAGGCTAGCTTTTAGGGTTTAGCCTCTCTGATCTCGTGGTAGATCTACTCTTGTAACACCCATATCATCAATATTAATCAAGCAGGACGTAGGGTTTTACCTCCATCAAGAGGGCCCGAACCTGGGTAAAACTTCGTGTCCCTTGCCTCTTGTTACCATCCGGCCTAGACTCACAGTTCGGGACCCCCTACCCGAGATCCGCCGGTTTTGACACCGACATTGGTGCTTTCATTGAGAGTTCCTCTGTGTCATCGCCGTTAGGCTTGATGGCTCCTACTATCATCGATAGCGATGCGGTCCAGGGTGAGACTTTTCTCCCCGGACAGATCTTCGTATTCGGCGGCTTTGCACTGCGGGCTAATTTGCTTGGCCATCTGGAGCAGATTGAAAGCTACGCCCCTGGCCATCAGGTCAGATTTGGAAGTTTGAATTACACGGCCAACATCCGTGGGGACTTGATCTTCGACGAATTCGAGCCACAGTCGGGCGCGCCGCACTGTCGTGATGTGTATGACCTAGCTCTGCCATCAGACGGTACCCTAGAGGCCGCGCCCGCATCAGCTCCGACCCTTAGCTCGGAGCCAGCTGCGCCAATCGAGGACGGGTGGCTAGACACCGCCTCAGGGGGCTGCAGTCTCGACGGCGATCGAGCCAAACACCAGCATAATCCTCTGCGCAGCCCATGACTCCAAGGTGCCGGACTCTCTTCCGGACCCCGAACCATCCGCGCCGCTGCCAATCGAATCCGATTGGGCGCCGATCATGGAATTCACCGTCGTGGATATCTTTCAGCACTCGCCCTTCGGCGACATTCTGAATTCACTAAGGTCTCTCTCTTTGTCAGGAGAGCCCTGGTCGGATTATGGCCAACAGGACTGGGATGCGGACGACGAAGAAATTCGACGCCCACCCACCACCCACTTTTGTAGCCATTGTCGATGATTTAACCGACATGCTCGACTTCGACTCCGAAGACATCGACGGTATGGACGATGGTGTAGGAGACAAACATGAACCAGCACCTATAGGGCACTAGAAAGCCACCTCGTCGTATGACATATACATGGTGGATACACCCAATGAAGGCAACGGCGACGAGATAGCGGAGGATGACCCCTCCAAGAAGCAACCCAAGCGCCGACGTCAGCGGCGCCGCTCTAAGTCCCGCCAAAGCAAAAGTGGTGATACCGGCACAGGAGATAATAACACTCCGGACAGCGCCGAAGACAACAAAAATCCCCTCCAGCAAGAGTTAGATTAGGAGGATGAAGGAGCTAGCTCTCCTGAGAGAGCGGCTGGCGGAGAGGAGGAGGATGACAATTACATGCCCCCCTCCGAAGATGAGGCAAGCCTCGGCGACGATGAATTCGCCGTACCAGATGATCCCGTCGAACAAGAGCGCTTCAAGCGCATGCTTATGGCCACGGCAAATAGCCTGAAGAAAAAGCAGCAGCAGCTTCAAGCTGATCAAGACCTGCTAGCTGACAAATGGACTGAAGTCCTCGCGGCCGACGAATATAAACTCGATCGTCCCTCCAAGAGTTACCCAAGGCGCAGATTACTACCCCGACTGGAGGAAGAAGCATATGATACGGCTGATCGGCCACCTCGTGCCCGCGATAGAGAGGCATTCCAGTCAAAAGCTCAGCCTCCACCCCCAACGCCATCCAAATAAAAAGGCATGGGGAGATACGCCAGACCTGCGAGACATATTGGAGGACAAAGCAAAGCATTCAAGATCGATCTACGGATCACGAGGGCGCACCACTCTACGAGACGATAAACGTCACGTCGGATACAGTAAAAGCAAATCCGGCCGGGCCGAACACAGCGGGCATGACCCATACGAGCTGCGTCGCGATATAGCCCAATACAGAGGCGCCGCACACCCCTTATGCTTCACAGACAAAGTAATGAAACATCAATTCCCAGAAGGTTTCAAACCTGTAAACATTGAATCATACGACGGCACAACAGATCCCGCAGTATGGATTGAGGACTTCCTCCTCCACATCCACATGGCCCGCGGTAATGACTTACATGCCATCAAATACCTCCCACTAAAACTCAAAGGACCAGTGCGGCATTGGCTTAATAGCTTGCCAGCGGACTCCATTAGCTATTGGGAAGATCTGGAAGCCGCATTCCTCGACAACTTTCAGGGCACTTATGTGTGACCACCAGATGCCGATGAATTGAGCCACATAATTCAACAGCCAGAAGAGTCGGCCAGGCAATTCTGGACTCGGTTCCTTACAAAGAAAAATCAAATCGTCGACTGTCCGGATGCGGAGGCCTTAGCGGCTTTCAAGCACAACATCCGAGACGAGTGGCTAGCCCAGCACCTTGGTCAGGAAAAGCAGAAATCTATGGCAGCCCTCATAATGCTCATGACCCGCTTTTGTGCGGGAGAAGACAGTTGGTTGGCTCGCAGTAACAACATATCAAAGAACCATGGTACCTTAGATACCAAGGACGGCAACAGCAGATCACGTCGCAACAAGCATAAGCGTCTCACTAACGGCGAAAGTACTGAGGATACGACAGTCAATGCCGAATTCAAAGGCTCTAAACCCGATCAGCGGAAAAAGCCATTCAAACAAAGTACGCCGGGTCCGTCCAGCTTGGACCGTATACTCGATCGCTCGTGTCAAATACACGGCACCCCAGACAAGCCAGCCAATCACACCAACAGGGATCGTTGCGTGTTCAAGCAGGCTCGCAAGTTAATTGTCGAAAACAAGGACAAGGGGCCGCATAGCGATGGCGAGGAAGAACCCCGGCAGCCGCACACTGGAGGACAGAAGAGGTTTCCCCCGCAAGTGCGGACGGTGAACATGATATACGCAACCCACATCCCCAAGAGGGAGCAGAAGCATGCGCTCAGGGACGTATATGCGTTGGAGCCAGTCGCCCCAAAGTTCAACCCTTGGTCCTCCTGTCCGATCACCTTCGATCGCAGGGACCACCCCACTAGTATCCGTCACAGCGGATTCGCCGCACTGATCCTAGACCCAATCATCGACGGATTTCACCTCACTCGAGTCCTTATGGACGGCGGCAGCAGCCTGAACCTGCTTTATCAGGACACAGTATGCAAAATGGGTATAGACCCCTCAAGGATCAAACCCACAAAGACGACCTTTAAGGGCGTCATTCCAGGCGTAGAGGCCCACTGCACAGGCTCAATTACACTGGAAGTAGTCTTCGGATCCCCGGATAACTTCCAAAGCGAAGAGTTAATCTTCGATATAGTCCCGTTCCGCAGTGGTTATCACGCGCTGCTCGGACGAACCGTATTTGCTAGATTCAATGCGGTACCACATTATGCATACCTCAAGCTCAAGATGCCAGGACCTCGCGGAGTTATTACAGTCAATGGAAACACAGAGCGCTCTCTTCAAACAGAGGAGCACACCGTGGGCCTTGCAACAGAAGCGGAAAGCAGCCTCTCAAGGCAATCTACCAGTTTGGCGTTTCAAAGCCCGGACACCTTCAAGCGCGCTTGGGGCGATCGGCAAATAGACTGCCTGGCGTGATCTGAGCTCACATAGCAATACGGCGGCCACCTCAATCCCAGCCCAACGGCGTTGTTCGTGCCACACGTACATAATTGCGCATTAAAAATACCCTGGGCACAGGTGGGGGGGGGACAACTGCGGCACGCCCCAAAACGCGGCCTAAACCGCACCAGGGGCTTCCCGTTTGGTTATTTTTCTTTTTCTTTCAGGACTTCAATCTCTGGAAACACTGTCCAGCAGCTCTATTGCCGAACACATGATACAACAACCAAGGAGGCCGACAACTATGGAATTCCCAGGTGGATTATAGATTTCATATAATTCCTCAGCTCGCCCTTGGAAGGGACATAGTCCTACTCTTTTGCTTATATCTGTATCACTCTGCTTTAATGCAATTTTTTAATATACAATACATGACATTACGACTATTATCGCATTTTTGTTATATATATACATATCTATGTGTTCATTAATGACGCCTATGTAACACCCTCGATGCGACTATATCTCCCACGTGTCGAGGCACGACTTACAGGCATAATCGCATTGAAGGCATATGTCGCAAGTTAGGCAATCTTCACAACATCCCATGTAATATGATAATAAAAGGGGAGATAACATAGTTGGCTTACACTCGCCACGTCAATCAAGTACATAAATAACATTACATCAGCCAAACACTCATGGCCCGACTACGGCGCCAAAATAAAAGAGAACCCAACATGCGACACGGTCCCAATCACCCCCAACTGGGCACCACTACTGATCATCAAGAAAGGAAACATAGTAACGTTGAGAGTCCTCGTCGAACTCCCACTTGAGCTCAAGCGCGTCTCCTGGAGCGGAATCATTAGGCCCTGCATCTGGTGTAATAGTAATCTATGAGCCACAGGGACTCAACAATCTCGCACCCTCGCGATCAAGACTATTTAAGCTTATAGGCAAGGCAAGGTAAAAATAGGTGGAGCTGCAGCAAGCGACTAGCAAAATATGGTGGCTAACTTATTCGCAAAAGAGAGCGAGAAGAGGAGGCAAAGCGCGAGCGAGAAACTAGAGAACAACCTGCGCAAACATTACTCCAACACCGTGTCCACTTCCCGGACTCCGCCGAGAAGAGGCCATCACGGTAACACACTCAGTTGATTCATTTTAATTAAGTTAAGGTTCAAGTTATCTACAACCGGACATTAACAAATTCCCATCTACCCATAACCGCGGGCACGACTTTCGAAAGTTCAAATCCCTGCAAGGGAGTCCCAACTTAGCCCATGACAAGCTCTCATGGTCAACGAAAGAATAGACCTTCTCCCAAGACGTTCCGATCAGACTCGGTATCTCGGTTACTCAAGACACTTCGACAGGTTAAAACAAGACCAGCAACACCGCCCGAATGTGCCGACAAATCCCGATAGGAGCTGCACATATCTCATTCTCAGGGCACACTCAGATAGGTCAAGCTATGAGTAAAACCAACCCTCAAGTTGCCCTGAGGTGGCCCCGCAGGCTGCCCAGTTCGGACCAACACTCAGAGGAACACTGGCCCCCGGGGGGGGGGGTTAAATAAGATGACCCTCGGGCTCCGGAAACCCAAGGGAAAAAGAGGCTAGGTGGAGAATGGTAAAACCAAGGTTGGGCATTGCTGGAAAAGCTTTAATCAAGGCGAACTATCAAGGGGTTCCCATTATAACCCAACCGCGTAAGGAACGCAAAATCCGGGAACATAACACCGATATGACGGAAAACTAGGGCAGCAAGAGTGGAACAAAACACTAGGCGAGAGGCCGAGCCTTCCACCCTTTACCAAGTATATAGATGCATTAAGATAACAAGATAATATAATGATATCCCAACAAGTAAGTAAATGTTCCAACAAGGAACGGCCTCCGATCTTCACCTGCAACTAGCAACGCTATAAGAGGGGCTGAGCAAAGCGGTAACATAGCCAATCAACGGTTTGCTAGGACATGGTGGATTAGAGGTTTGACATGGAAATTTGGGAGGCTTGAAAGCAAATGGTAGGCATCGTAGCATTGGCATAGCAAAAGAGCGAGCAAACTAGCATAGCAAAGATAGTAGTGATTTCGAGGGTATGATCATCTTGCCTGCACAGTTGTCAGAGTTGACTGGATCCTCAAAAGCAAAGTCAACGGGCTCCTCGCTAGCGAACTCGTCTCCCGGCTCTACCCAAACAAGACAAACAAGCAACAAGGACACAATCAACCACGTGCAAGGAACAACAAGATGATGCAAAGATGATATGCTATGCGGGATGCGACGCGGAATGCAAAATGCAAGATATGACAGGAAACGCAAGAACCTGGCCTCAACTTGGAAATCCAAGTGTGCCACTGGAAAGGTGAGATGAAATCGCTTGAAAACAATATAAACAACGCCGGAATCGGAGTTACGGTTTGGAAATGGCAAGCGATTCAAAAATGACACCGGTCTGCGATTTACAGCAAGTAGCCACCTAAATGCAATGAGATGAACATGCTACAACACCCAAACATGACAACAAAATACATGGCAGGGATGCATTCAAGATGCTTAACAAAAGTCTAGCACTGAGCTACATCCAATTCATCCATTAACAGATTCAAACAAGCATGGCAAAAATGCATATGACAAACAGATCTCAGACTTAGTGAAATTAACACTTGTCTGGAATTTCAGATCAGGTAGCACTCTTCGGAGCAACAAAACTACATGCTACAGGACCTGAACAAGGCAAAGTAAAGCATGGCATGGAGCTACTCAAAGAGCTTAACAAAAGTCCCTTAGTGACCTTGAGCCAAAAAGGACCAGAAAATACAATTGCAAGCATGTGAACATAGCAAGAACATAATCAGTTTTCAGACTTAGTGAAAACTGGAGCATGCTGAAACATAACTCAAGTAGGCATGTTTACGAGCTCGATGCACTCACTACAGAGCAAGTCATGGCAAGACAAGCATACATCTATCAAGAAGGCACAAAATAAAAGCTAGACATGGCAAGAACAATAGCATATCATGCATGGATCAAATACAACATCATCGACAAAATTGCAAACAAGTTGACAATCTGCCCAGATTCACAAAGTAGCAAAAGTAGAGCTCGATTGACTCAAGCTAGGGTGCTCCATAATTGCAAACAAAGACATGGATGGATAGAGCACTACAATATTAACAAAACATCCTTACTGATCATCCTCAAAAGAGGCACGGATCACTAGGAAACAACAAGAACATATGGCCATATGAGATAAACAGGTCAAGGACTTAGTGGAAATGCTAAGTCCCTGAAAACAGAATTAACAAGTGCACCACTTTGCAAGCTTGCACTAGTCACCACACATATCACAAAAATACATGGGTTGCACCTCTGGAAAGATGACAAAACCCTTAACAAAACATATGTAGAACTCATGGGCATATCATGCACACATTAATCATGGCAAAAATGACAAAAACCTAAATGGAGTAGCAGATCTGACAATTAACTCAAGTAGCCCTCTTCTAACAGCCCAGATCTAGGGTTTGACCCGAGGCACGCAGATCGAGGCGGGGCCGATGAGGCACTGTAGACGGCCGGAATTTCGCCGAAGGGGAACGCAGGGCGGCGCCGGGGAGGTCGAGGAGGCCGGAGCCGACCGGATCCGGCGCCGGAGTTGGGTCGCCGGTGGTGGCCGGGGTCGGGCGCGGCG